>NC_053432.1:72750948-72893850 GCF_007990345.1 Gossypium hirsutum
CTTCAAGAACTAGTTTTCTATAACCGATTAGCTAGGATCTCTAGTCTCCCACTCCCTTTGATTGGTATATCACCAACGCTGAATCCCGTATACTCTCAGTACTTTGATGTTCCGTTCAATGGCGCACGAATGCCATAATAATGCTTCATATTCTGCATGTTATTGTACAATCGAGTCCAACTGCTAGCAACAGGATAATGATCTCCATTGGGGATACTAAGACTGCCCCAACTCCATTACCCGTAGTATTGAAGCTCCATCAAAATTAACTTCCATACGTGATCCATTTGAGGATTTTCTTCAGTATTCGCCACATACATCAAGTCCTCGTTGGAAAATCGAAATCAAAGATTCATAGTCTCCAAGCTCTACTAGCTAGGAAATCGGCTATGCACTTCCCTTATGGCCTTCTGACTGACATATACTATATCAAATTCTGAGAGCAAGATCTGCCATCTAGCCATTCTTCCGTTCAAAGCAGTCGATTCCATCATATATTTTAAAGGATCTAACTTTGAAATCAACCAAGTCGTGTGATACAACATATACTGCCTCAGTCTTCGGGTTGCCCAGATTAGAGCACAACACAACCTCTCAATTGATGAGTACCTCATTTCGCAATCGGTAAATTTCTTACTGAGATAGTATATTGCCTTTTCTTTCTTTCCCGTCTCATCATGTTGGCCCAATACGCATCCCATGGAATTCTCCAACACTGTTAGATACAATATCAATGGCCTATCTGGACTTGGAGGTGATAAGACTGGAGTATTAGCCAAGTACTGCTTTATCCTATCGAAAGCCCTCTGACACTCTTCATCCCATTCACCCGGATTATGTTTCTTTAAGAGCCGGAATACTGGATCACATTTCTCTGTCAGTTGTGAGATGAACCGAGCAATGTAATTCAGCCTCCCTAGAAACCTCGAACCTCCTTCTGAGTGCGCGGGGGAGGTAAATCTCGTATTGCCTTTACTTTGTCTGGGTCAACCTCGATCCCCTTTTGCTAACTACGAAGCCTAATAACTTCCCTGATCTGGCTCCAAACGTGCATTTGGCCGGGTTAAGCTTGAGCTGAAATTTCTTTAATCTCAAAAATAACCTTTTCAAGACCTGAACATGCTCTTCTTCCGTTCTAGACTTCGCGATCATATCGTCAACATAGACTTCGATCTCCTTGTGCATCATGTCGTGAAACAAAGTCACCATAGCTCTTTGATACGTTGCTCCCGCATTCTTCAACCCGAAGGGCATTACCTTGTAACAGAATGTTCCCCATAAGGTAATGAATGTGGTTTTTCTCATGTCTCCAGGATGCATCTTTATTTGATTGTATCCAGAGAAACCGTCCATGAAAGAAAACAATGAATAGCCCGCCGTGTTATCTACCAAAGTATCAATGTGAGGCAGTGGAAAGTTGTCCTTTGGACTAGCCTTGTTCAAATCCCTATAATCCACACACATTCGTACCTTTCCATCTTTTTTTTGGGAACAGGGACGATGTTGGCTACCCAATCCGAATACTTGACCTCTTGTAAGAATCCAGCGTCGAATTGTCTTTTGACTTCTTCTCTTATTTTCAACACAATGTCAGGTCTCATTCTCCTGAGCTTCTGTTGAACGGGTTTACAATCCTCTTTTATGGGCAGACGATGCACCACAATGTTAGTACTTAGCCCAGGCATATCTTGGTACGACCACGCGAAAACATCCTTGAACTCTCGAAGCAAATTAATGAGGTCTTGTCTTGTCTTTGCGGTGATTTCAGTTCCAATTTTCACCTCCTTTCCATCCTCTAGGCTCACTATTTCTAACGATTCCCTATGAGGTAGGATATGCTTATCCTCTTGTTCCATCATTCTTAACAAGTCCGGAGATGCATCATAATCTTCGTCATTTCAAAGTCGTGGGATCCTTCTGAACACACTCTTGCTCAAAATAGGCTCCGTGTTTGAGGCAGCGTCACTCATGTCATTGATATCTGAAGACCTATGAAGGCATATCAAAGAATATACCAAGAATATAAATTTATGAATATGTTTGTGCAACAGAATTACAAATGAAAGAATTATTTGTAAGACAAAACAACCAAATGAAAAATATAAAAAGAAAAAAAATGACTGATCAAGATGAACGTTGACACGTATTTCATTAAAATAATGATATTTAGGCCCCATGCCTATTTCACAAAAAATTTCATATTGTTTCTAGGCCAACAAACAACAGGAATGTTTTGAGCATTACTCTGAATAAGCCCTAAAGACTACAGGGATTTCTTCAGCAGTCCAATTGTTTAGCTCGCTTCCAGGCTCATAAGGGCAGATCTCCAACAAAACCCTCCTTTCCGTTGCTTCTATGGCGTTGGTATAAACGTTTTCCAACATTCCTCCCATGCCGCTACCGGATACTCCACATTCAGAATGAATAAATCCTCCCGACACAAAAGATGTAGATATGTGGGGAAAGGTTAAAGGCTCACACTTAGCTTCATGTCCATTCAAACGCGCCCTTCTTCTCTCTTGTCTCTTCTCTACTTCTTTCTTCTTCTGCTTCATGTCTGGCTTGTACCCTAAACCAAATCTATCAAACTTTTCCTTCGGCATTGGTGCCTCAATCCTTCCCTGAAGATATTTTCCCAATCCTTTCCCGGGTAAGGCTCCTCTTCCTACCATCAATCGCAATCCCATCTCAGTGGTCCTGGATATTTTCGGTACTGGAATTCTATTTCCCTCCGCAATAAACATCGCGTTCACAAATTCTAACGACCGAAATGAACATTCTAGTGCCTCATCGTTGATGTCCACATAAGGTGCATCACTAGTCATCATTGCGATAATATCCTCCTCTGCATCTATTGTTACCAACCGATCCTCCGATACCAACTTCACCTTCTGATGTAATGATGAAGGTACTGCCCCTGCTGAGTGTATCCACGGTCTCCCCAATAGACAGTTGTAGGAGGGTTTAATATCCATCACCAAGAAATCCACCTCATAATTGACTGGGCCAATCCTTAATGGTACCTCAATTCTCCCCATAACCTCCTTTTTTGTTCCATCAAATGCTCTTACTATGCTCTGGCATGCTTTCATGTGCGAACTGTCTATTGGTAATCGACTAAGAGTGGACAAAGGCAATACATTTAGTGCAGATCCATTATCAACCAAGGCCCCCGGGAGTGTGTACCCTTTGCATCGGACAGTAACATGTAGGGCTTTAGTAGAACCTCTTTCTCCGGATGGTATTTCATCATCACTGAAGAAGATAAAATTGTCAGCACGAATATTGTTGATCAGCCGATCCAGCTTGTTTACCGAAATATCGTCAGCCACATATGTTTCGTTTAGCACCTTTAATAGTGCATTCCGATGTACTTCCGAGTTTAAGAGTAAAGCTAATACAGAAATGCGGGCTGGCTGTTTGTGTAGTTGCTCCACAACACTGTATTCACTGTGTTTCAAAAACTTTAGAAACTCCTTTGCCTCCTCTTCTTTTATTGGTTCATTTACCAATGGTTCAACTTCTACTGCTTTCCCTTTCCTCTGTTCTTTCTTCCAATTCTCTTCCCTGGACGACTCTGCTTGAGCGTCATATCTTTTTCCATTGCGCGTGTAAGAACCTATTTCCTGATTTCTTTCTGCTTCTTTTCCCAAAATGGTCACATTACACCCGTAATTCCACGGCACCATTTTGTTATCCCTATAAGAGAAATTTGATAGTTTCTGGATTACAATTTTCGGTGTTACCGGTGCCCTAACCTCATTCCCCTTAGGGCGTGAGATAATGACCACAGGATGATTTGGAGCCTTTGTTCCCAACTCTGTCGCGCATATGCTCCTCATTTCTTTCGCATCTTCGTAAAACCTCATCTCCTTGTTATCCATCATGCTTTGAACCAAAGCCTTAAATCCTTCACATTCTTGGATTTCGTGCCCTGTTTTATGGTGAAATTCACAATAATTTCCCATCTCATGCCCTTCCTCAGAATCTGAAATAACCAAACCTCTTTTCGCCATTTCCTTCCAGACCCGTTTCAATGGAGTTTTTACTTCAGCAATGTCAGTCTTGACTTCTTCTCCTGTACCTTCGCTAACCATATTCACCCCTTTATCTGCGTGATTAGGTAACGGATTCTTTGCGTTAGGTGAGTCGTCAAGTTTGACGACACCCAAATTGATAAGTCCTTCTACTACCTTCTTGAAGGCAGTACAATTTTCTATCGAGTGCCCAGAAATTCCCGCATGATAATCACATTGCGCATTCACATCATACCATTTTGGATACGGGGGTTGTAGAGGACTCAAGTAACAAGGAGCAACAACATGTGCATCGAATAAAGTCTGATACAACTCCTTGTATGACATGGGGATTGGCGTGAATTGGGGCTTTTCAGTAGTTTGCCTAGCTCCTGACTCTTGTCTTGATGATCCCTGTTGATTAGCAGCCACTTTCTTTGGTTGATTCACGGTAATTGACCTACCATAAGCATTCACATTATTCACTTCATTTTCTCTTTTCCTCAGGGGTGCCCTCCTATTATTTTCTCCTCCATCTATTTTTCCACTTTTAATGGCATGCTCAATCATTTCACCATTCATGATTATATCCGAGAAATTTTTTGAAGCGCTTCCCAACATGTGAGTGATGAACGGGGCTTTCAAAGTATTAATAAAAAGCGTCGTCATCTCTTTTTCCAAAAGTGGTGGTTGCACCTGAACCGCCACCTCTCACCACCTCTGCGCATATTGTCTGAAACTTTCGTTCGATTTCTTCTCTAAATTTTGCAGAGTTATCCTGTCAGGCATCATTTCTGAGACATGATTATATTGTCTCAGGAAAGCCTGTGCTAAATCCCTCCAAGTAGCAATTTTAGCTCGGCTCAGCTGATTGTACCACTTTGACGCCGCTCCCGTAAGACTTTCCTGAAAGCAATGTATTAATAATTGATCATTATTAATATGCCCCGTCATTCTTCTACAAAACATAGTAATATGGGATCCTGGGCAACTAGTCCCGTTGTATTTCTCAAATTCCGGCATCTTAAATTTGTAAGGGAGCACCAAGTCCGGAACCAAGCTCAGATCCTTTGCATCTATTCCATAGCTTTCGATGCTTTCTATTGCCCTAAACTTCTCTTCTATCCATTTCCATTTCTCCTCAAATTGTTTTGGAAATTCCTCCTTCGCCTTGTCCTTTTCAACCATCTCGTCAAGATCTGGGACAGCAATATTATTCGGGCTATCACCGGGATTAAAGCCCGCTCCGGGTTGAAAATTCATTGGGATTGAAGCATCGCCTTGGAACTGCTGGGGCCTAACCGACACAGAGGGTCTCTGCGGATGCAGCTCAGTCTGTACTTGCGCATGCGGAAGCGTGAAACCTGGAGGATAAAGTGGTTCACCATTGTTTTCTTCTTCACTAACAATCACAGGACCTTTACCTTTATCTACTCCCTTCAATAATTGCGTCATCTTAGCCACCAGATCATTTTGGGACTCCTCCATCTTTTGCACCATGTCACGCTGAATCTTTTCTATTTTCTCCTTCATTTGCGCCTGCAACTGGTCTTGCATTTCTCTTTGAAGTCGCTCTAGCTTCTCCAACCTTTGGTCCATAATTTTTGTCTTAGCTCGGGTGCCGTAACTTTGTTGGTTTTCCAGGTTAACTGAAATGATTTTATTCGATTAGGTTTTTAATGGTCATTAATGCATATGATGTGATGCAATGCATGAAAAGAATGCAAAGAAAAAGAGGCACTGATTCTAATTCAACTTCATTAGAAAACTTTACTAGATAAAGAGTTTCTTTACATAAAATAGACTACATATATGGCTTTGCCCTTACACTTAAAGCCTTAACCTTTCTAAGAAGCCAAGCTAATTCTCGGCCCCTGTCCGACTCTGACTCATACTTCAAACTTAATAGATCAGCCTGAACCGCTAGAGTTTGCAGATGATCAGCTACTTCGCGCACTTGAGTCACCGCCTCTCCCATAATATAATCTCTTTCTCCAATCTGCTCTTGAGACCGACGGAATTGTCTTTGCCACTGCTCATTACTTTCTTCCAGAAGCTCTATCCGGATTTCACTATTTTGCAATGCATTCTCTAGCCCTCCTATTTGTCTCTTCAATTCTTCAATTTTGTCTAAGCTCGCCCTTAATTCAACCGTAGCATTACGATTACAGTACTGGTGAAGCGATCTTTCTAGTTCAGTTATCCGGACCTTCAACTCCGTCTTCTCGTCTTGGCAATCTAGTAGACTCTTTCCCAAGGCGACTTCTCGAGCCCGAGTATCCTGGAATTTCTTTTCCCATTGATTAGCTTTCGTCTTTTCCTCCTGAATTTCTTGTCGCCATTGTTCTGGCGTTTTACCCAAGCCAGCAGCTCTTACCGACCTACGCAACTTCTTGTAATCTGTCTTCAGGCTGTCCAAATCTTCTTCTGCTTTGTTCTTTCCTTTTCTCAATTTGTTGGCCTCTAATCTTTGAATGTCCACATCCAGTCCTAACTGCATTTTTTTTCCTCTAGTTGTTCTATCTTCTTCCCCAATTCTAAACTCCTTTTTTCGAATTCTTGTTTGATGATTTCTATCTCAGAAGGCAAAACTTGTAAGTGTTCCTCTAAAGATCGAGCAGTTTCTGAATTTGACGCCGGGATGTTGTCGTTGATCCTTTGATCACGCCACTGACCATACTCGGGGGTAATTGTCGGACCCACGGCTAAGATCTTCATCCGACGAGTCTGGTTCCAGGCACTAGATATTTCTCGAACCTTCTTCTTGTAATTGTCCTCCCTATAGGAAAAATCACTATAAGCCAACCCCTGCGTTGCTGGTATGAATTGTCGTGATCTATACTGTCTTGATACGAGTAGAGGAGCATATCCGATAGCTCCCCATATCCCGAGCAGTGGAACCCAGTCAAAATCTCCACATCGGTACAATATCTCATCAGGAATTAACCAAGGAGCCCTCCATTCAATATCTTCATCCTGGAGATTCTGGAGTATCTCTATCCATTTTTCTTCTGAAATATCATCCCGTCTTGGCGTGGCCACCAATTCTCCTAGAGGGGAGTAGCTATCGGAGAATACCCGATAAGAGACCTTTTCGACTTTCCAGAAGTGGCTATGGAACCATGCCAATAAGAGCTGCGCGCATCCAATAAACCTTCCCTCCCCTACTTTTCGACACGCATTTAAGGATCTAAAAGTTTCAGCGAGTATTGCCGGAACCGGTGTAACCCCTTTACTAAACCGATCAAACAAATCAGATACAGCCTCGTCTATGTGTCCTAAAGCTTTGGGGAAAACCACTAGTCCATAGATACCTAAAGCGAAGACATCGACCCTTTTCTTTAAGTCAGGATGTACAAGCACCAAATCTCGCAAACTTTTCCAAGGAACACATTTACTGTCGCCCTTCTGTTGGATCCGGGCAGCGACCCACTGCTCGCTCATCCCAGTGATGTTCATTAATTTCTTTAACAACGGAGGGACACAAGCAGCTCTGGAATAAGCCTTGTCGACTTGAATCTTTGGGCACCGAAGCAAGGTCGTATACTCCTCCACAGTAGGTGTCAAATCTACCTTCCAAAAAGTGAAACAACTGTAGGCAGGATTCCAAAACTGAGCAAGGGCTCGGAATAAATACTTGTCCACTTTGACACTAAGCAGATAAGGTAGGTCACCGTAATTACAATAGAACAGCTGCTTGGCCTCGACATCCCATTGATCCCAGACTTCTTTCATTTCTCGAAGGTCATTCTGGATTACACTGATACGGGTAAAATCCCACAATTCTGACACGTACCCTTTGGTAAGACTATCGCCTTTCTCCCGTTGTGTCGTTTCAGCCCATATTCGCACAGCCGCATTATCCTCTACTTTATCAACAAACCCCTTTTCCATGATAAGCTTTCTACTGAGAAACTGAATGTAAATCGACACCTCTTTTAGAATGAAGATGCCATGCAATCATAAACAAAGTAAATTAGCATTAAACACAGAATAAGATTTAAAATAAGCGACAAATAAATACAACATTCATTTAGGTAAGCACTAAAAATTTGGAGTAGCTCTACCTAGGTTGGTTCCTATGGCTCATTACATGTGGTTTGGTTCTAAAGTAGGGTACCTGAACCAGCAAATTCCTCGATCCTCACCCATTATAGGCTCATACGGACCAAGTTCGATTCAGGGGGATACATTTCCCTATGGCCATGCGAAGATGAAAATCTCACGAAGACATAGGTACGGATGTATCCCGAAAGCGATTCACTATCCCATGCGGAGGTGAAAACCTCACGAAGGCGTAGTTTCTCACTCCCACTTAAAAGGGTGTGACCAACGGTCATGCAATGCAATGTGCAGAAAGATACAAAAACTTAAACTAACACAGCAATTATAAACCACAACGATGAAAATTTTAATAAAAGCAATGAAATGCGATGAAAGGATCGTATATTTAAACCAAGTTTTTGATTTTCGATAAAAAGACAAAAAATAATCAACTCGTGGCTCGACTCACTTATTGTCCCCAGTGGAGTCGCCAAGCTGTTGACACCATTTTTTTGGATAAAAACGGGGTCGACTTGGGTTTTGAAAAAAATGAAACAGGAGTCGCCACCAATCCTTTTTATAAGGTGTGATTGGATCACCTCGAAAAGCGGTTGTTTTTAATAAACGGTTTGATTTTATTAAAACAACAAGTTTGGTCCGCGAAATTCAGAAAACGGGTTCGGGAGTCGGTTACGCACGAGGAAGGATTAGCACCCTCGATACGCCCAAAATTGGTACCTTAGTTGATTACTTAATGTCTTAATGTCGAAAATTGAAAACTTAGAAGAATTTAAAAAATACGATCCTTGTATTAAAACGTTGAAAATTTTTAGGAAAATGGGCATATTTCACATTATTCGAGAAAGAGAATCATATCCAGTAAGTTAGAATACAATGTCTCAAATTCCCAATACGTGAATGAATGCCAGAATTTTACTTATTTAAAAGATATTTTATTATCTCGGGTTTAGGAAAGGGATCATGCCCAGTAAGTTAGGACACAATCTTTTCTTAATTCCCGAGATCGTTTCAAAACTTGAGTTTGAAAAGATTAGTGTGTTTAGATTTATTGTGGAAATCGAAACCCAGTAAGTTAGGGTACGATCCTCTCGAATCTAAACACAAAATATCATTTTTTTAAACAAATTTTATTATCGAGTGAAATAAAAACATGAAGTCGTAGTAAAAAATGTGAAAGCAAATTACATTGTTATACATGACAAAATCATAATGAATACAAAAGTGTAAAAATGATACGAGCAATAGCAACAATATAAAATAAATAAAAGTCAAACCTACAATAATATAAAATAACAATGTATATAAACAAATAAATTAAACATTCGTTCAAAATAATAATGAAAGTGAAATAAATAAATAGTGAATACAATTAAAATGTAAAGGGATTTATATATATTTATATGTATAGACAAAAAATAAAATATGTGTGTATTCATAAATTACAATATATATATAAAGTATATTTTAAAATATAAAGAAAAAAAATATGCATATATATAAAAATATGTACATATATATATAGGTGTATAAAATTATGGAATATGAAAATAATGAAATGCATATATAAAGTAGGCACATGAAAATATGTATGTACAAATGAAAGTTTAAAAATAATGAAAATATACATACGTATACAAATAAATACGTTAATTTATATATATATGTTTAAAATATATTGAAAATATGTATGTATATGTCTATGCAAATTAAGATATACAAAAATATATAAATACATACATATAAATATATATACTTATAAAAATAAAAATACGTATATGTATATAGATATATATAAAAAAGAAATATGAGTATACGTATATATATTAAACAAATTATATGTAAAATATATACATGTATATGTACAAGCACTTATATGATAATAATAAGACATATATATATATTTAAAAATACATAAGTAAATATGAATAGAGATATAAAAGTAACAACAATAATACCAATACTAATAATAGTAAAGATGATAATAATAATAATAATAATAATAATAATAATAGCAAAAGTACTAAAAAGAGGACTAAATCGAAGTAAAATAAAAAGTACTGGGCAGATTCGAAATAAAAAAGGACTAAAAAGACTAAATTGTAACACGCACGGAAAGAAGAGGGACCAAAATGGAAAATAGACCAAAATCTCAAAACGCGGCGCTTCAGGGGACTAAAATGAAACAGAAATAAAAATTTGTGGTTAAATTAAAAACAAAGAAATAGCGAAATAGGACCAAATTGAAACACGCCACAAGTCAGAGGGACTATGCGCGTAAATAGCCCAAAAATTAAAAACACGCGGATCCTTCGGGTCGGGTCGGGTCAACGCGCGGATCCCCTTTTGCTAAAACGGCGTCGTTTCACGTTTAGTATAAAAATAAAAAAAACCAAAAAACAATCAGTTCTTCATTTTACAAAAAAAAAAAACAGAGAAGGAGGGAGAGAGAGGGATGCTCTCTCAAGCCACAAGTCTGGCCTGGGACTCCGGCGAGCCTCCGCCGTAGCGCCACCGTGTGCGGCGGCCAGAGGCTCAAAATTGGACCTTTTTTGGTCCTTTTTCGGTACGGCGTAGGTATGACTCTTTTTTAACTCCCTTTTTACTATATTTATTTTATGTGTGTGTATGAAGAGAAAAGAGAAACAAAATAAATAAATAAACTTCAAAACTTGAGAAGGAAAAGACCTTGAATCTGCCTCTTTTTTTATTTTTAGATTGAATCCCTTGTTTGATACCCAAAATCGGAAGCCCCCTTACATTTTCTTTTTCTCCCTTTATATAACCGATTACAATACCTATTTATCTATTTCTATTATATTTTGTTTTTGCCTCTGCCTTGCGTGTTTGTTTCTCTCCTTGCAGGTGGAGCAGGTAGAGCGACGTCAGAAGGGCAGGTGATCGGCGGAGTTGGTGGCGGTGGCAGAGGGTAGGTGATGGGTGCGGCGGCTAGGGTTAGGGGTTAGGTTTTTCTGAAAGTGTTTGGGTTATTGGGCTAGTAGTTGGGCTTTGGGTCTGTTTTGGGTCTTGGGTTTGGGCTGGTGGGTTGTTTTGTAATGGGTTTGGGAAGGGTTCAGATTGGGCTTGTACAGTATCCATATCCATTGCCGGAATAGGGTACGAGGCATTACCGGAGTTTACTGAACATTTTCAGATAATTCTGAGACATTTATTATTCATATTTTAGAAATAATCATAACGTCTCTCTATTGGGCCCTCGAAGCCCCAAACATACATTGAAACCAACCGGAATTAAATCGGGATTAAAAAAATTTCGCAAAATCTTAAATTTTATTTTCATCTAAGTACTTACTATTTCAATGCTCATTATAATTAAACATGTTACCGTTCAATCAATAGTTTGGCACTTGTCTAAGCGTCAAACAACATCATTGTTAGTATACTTGCACACATTTCATCTAAATTCAACATTGATATACTTATTTTCTCTACATATCGCACTTGAGTTTAATAATACTCTCAATTTACATAATTTCCTTGTATCAACATATCAAAGATAATCATATATATACATGTCATGAAAAATATCATGCTCTTGTCGTTTCTTCATAAGCATATATCATTCATTTCATTATATCAATATTTCATGCTCCATCATTTCCATATATTTTATGTATATTTATTCCGGTAATAGTTTATATCGAACTTGACATAAATTATATTCTATGTACTTATACTTATTTCGTTTATTTATCTTCATAATTATTTCATACAACTATTTTGTACATATATTTCCATATGACTAGTTCTTGTAAACATTTCACACAACCATTTCATATAACCATTCGTCATCTGATAAGTATTACCTGAATATCAATTGTTCAATAGATGTCATAGCGTCTCCCATCCACGGTCTTATTTATCTTTGACATGATGCCATAGTGTCTTTCAACTATGGTCTTACTCATTCATTTTCTGTCATGTTGCCATGGTATCTTTCAACCATGGTCTTATTCTTTTCATGTCACGTTGCCATGGTATCTTTCGACCATGGTCTTATTCATTTCATATCACGTTGCCATGGTATCTTTCAACCATGGTCTTATACATTTTATATCAGGTTGCCATGGTATCTTTCAACCATGGTCTTACACATTTCATATCAGAGAGCATACTCCCGCGAACCTCATCCTTACAGTGGGATTACCAGTCCAGGCTAAATCCCCTGTAATATAAACTCATAGAGTATTGTCGGGATTACCAGTCCAGGCTAAATCCCCTGCAATGACAATTACTCTAATGAGCTTGGATCTGAATTACCAGTCCAGGCTAAATTCAGACCCTAATTCGGATTACCCATCCGGGCTAAATCCATTTTACACGTATTCTTCGGGAGGGCTGTATCAAAATAGGATCACCCGTTCGGGGTAGATCCTTTTTACCGTCAATTCTTTTTCAGAGATCTATCGAATTTTCCTTTCATTAAACCAGGCTTTATTTTCAATTTATATCGAGTATTAGGAATATTTCATCAATTATCATGAATTGAACATTCAAATCATATTTTCATCACATAACCATATATTTCAAGTATTTAAAATACAATTCAAGTTACACAAACTTACCTCATTGCTTGTTTGTGTTTATAATTTCATTAATCCGATATCTTTTATTTTCCATGATCAAGTCTCATATTTGAGTCGTCCGGATCTTTATAAATAAATTTGATCATCATTTTCATTCATTTCATATTCTAATGCATTTAATTAATGCTCTAGGAAAAATTACCATTTTGCCCCTAAACTTTTAATTAATGATGATTTCATCCTTGGGGTTAAGAAAATAAAATTCTTGCAATTTAATCCTTATTTATAGATATTATTCTCATCCATATTGATAAAAATCCATGAATTCTATAAAATATCAGAATTTTCCATAATTTCAACACTTTTCAATTTAATTCCTAAAACATGTTTTCCCCCGATCTTGAACTAAATTAATAATTTCATTTAATTTTGTAATTTAAATAATAAAATAATCCATTTCATGCAATTTGGTCATTTCTGACATTTTTACAAAATTACCCATAAAGTTTTACTTTTATTCAATTTAGTCACTGAGCCTAAAACATGCAAATTAGCCATGCTAGATGAATATTCATACATATTTTTCCTCTTCCTCCTCTCCATTCCACATCCTTAGTGTATATAACACACTTGTAAGTAACATTATCTATAATTTTTATTATTTACTTTTATGAATATTCAAGCTGTACATCTGTGTCATAGTCACTAAATTATTTATAACTCGAGCTACGGAACTCAAAATTAAGATCCGTTAATTTTCCCTGAAACTAGACTCATATATATTATTACCATAAAATTTTTAGAATTTTTAGTTTATCCATTAGGTACAGTTTATTCTTTAAATTTACCCCTATTCTGCTGTCTGACAGTTCCGACCCTTCTTCACTAAAATTAATTATCTCACAGTACAGAACTCGAATAATATTCCCGTTGATTTCTCCTGAAAATAGACTCATTATGAATTCTAAACATATAACTTTTAGCCTCTAATTATTTTTCTTCAATTTTTGGTGATTTTCCAAAGTCAGAACAGGGGAAACCGAATTCATTCTGACCTTGTCTCACAAAACTCATTATAACTTATAATTTACAATTCAATTGCTTAAACCGTTTCTTCTATAAGAAATTAGACTCAATAAGCTTTAATTACATATTTTATTCATTCTTAATTCAATTCATACAATTTTTGGTGATTTTTCAAACTTAAACTACTGCTGCTGTCCCAAACAGTCTTAATGCAAAATGTTGATTTTCTACTTTAATTTCAATTTAATCCTAACTAAATTCACTTAGTTTTCTATCTTAATTCATACTTTATTTCTACTCAATTTTTAACCAAACTTAGACATAATTATCTATTTTTCATCATAAAACTATAATTTCGAAATTCTTTCAATTTAGTCCTTAAAGCATAAAACTTATGAATCACTTTACAATTCAATCCTTATTTCATTTCTAACTTGAATTTCTATCAATTTAGCCCTTAATTCATCTTTTTGTTCAACTTAATCAACACATAAAAATTCATTAACTCCCTAACTTTTGATATAATTCATATAATACTCTTCTCTAGAATTTCATAAACATCAAAATTGTAAAAAAAGGGATCAAATTGACTTACCTAGTAAAGCTTAAGGCTTCAAAAACCCCAATTTTCCTTTTATTTTTCTTTCCTTCCTTTCTTTCCCCTGTTTCGTCTCATTCTCTGTTTCCTTTCTTCTTTCTTTTTCTTTTGTTTTACTTTATATATATATATAATATAATAACAATAATAACAATGACTTTATTAAATATCTACTTAACATCAAATATTTATTTTACACTTGGGCACACATATATTATTACATTTGTATTTCATCCCCACCATACACTTGTTATTTTACATTTATTTATCATATAAATATATTATAATATAATTATTTATTTAATAAATATCTTTCACTAAATAATAAATATCCATTTAATATCAAATACATATATTACAAATATATGTATTTTTTTATTAATACATTTGTACCAAATCATTACCATACACTTGTCCTTATTTAATCTATTCATCATATAATATCAATTTAATAATAATAAATACATTAATTATTTACTTAAATAATAAGTAAATATATACATGTATTACAAATATATGTATAATACTTATTACACATGTATTTTATTTTTGCCATACACTTGGCACTCCTTTGGCCTATTTACTTATTTAGTCCTTTCAATTTCTTTATCCTATAATTAAACCTTCACACTTCATTCAATTTAATCCTTTTATCTAATTATCCTTTATTTAAGCTAATTTCCTTCATTAAACTTTAATTAATCACTCTCTTAACTTCGTAAATATTTTTAATAAATATTTACAAATCTATTTTTCAGAAACGAAGACCCGAAAATGTACTTTTTTGATAACTGTAAAAATTCAGGTCATTACAGACAAGCCATATTTACTATCGGTGGAGGTGAGGAGTAAACAAATTTGTCAGAAGAGGTAATGACGAGCAGCGCAATAGCGTAGGTCCGAAAGAGGTGTCGCGTCGGGTTCGTCACCCAACAAGCGCCACCAATGTCTACACCACATCCCGGTCAGTTCACTACACTTATTTCTGTTCATGTCACTAATCCCGTATTTTTTTCATAAGCACCACATGGTTAAATAAGACATATATGTCTATTTTTTATTATTTAATTGGCTTCTACCCCTCCCGCATGTACATATTTTAGGGCACCTCTATTTAGCTAGATGCACTTTCTTGCCATGTCAGCAGAGAAGCTCATTTAGTTGCATGAGTTTTCACTAACATTTTCATAAAGTCTGCAAAAAAAAAGTACTTGACCTTAGGGAATTTTTTTCCAGATTTGAAGCACGTTTTGAAGATATTCAATGAAAACGGTAGTCTTACGGCATGTTTTTGACCACAGAGATTTTTTCCTTTGCAGTCCTACCCTTCCTCCACGCCTATAAAAGGGGGATCCCCCTCCGTACTCCATCATCCCTAAAACATCATCTCTCCCGGCCTCCATCCATCCACTTTACAATATTTCTCTCCCTCCGTTTTTTCCCCGTTTCAATGTTAAAGAATTTTGTCGCTAATAAAATTTCTGGTTCGAGGTATTCTTGAGTCGTTGGTGATGCGGTATGGGATTATTGCCTTCGAAACCTATCCTGTTGAAGTCAGGTTCGGGAGTTATTTTATTTTGTACGATCATAGGTTGAAGTTTACGTAGAGGTCTCAATCGACAACCGTTATGATGGAAAAGGCCAATTAGAAAAACCCGACATATATGTCTTATTTAGCCAATTAAATACCCAGGATACTTCTATACTATAAAATCAAAAGTAATTTAATCTCTTTTAAAATTGATTCTTGTATTATTATAAAATGATTAAAGAAGGACGGTCACAGACAATTTTAGTTATTTATATTAATAAATTATAGGATAAGAAGTAATTTAATAGTATTCAGAATTTAAAATAATGAGGACAATATTGAAGCCAAATTAATTATTTACTTTATTAAAAATTAACATAGAAGAAAAGAAAAAGAAGAACATAGCCACGTGTAAATATACAACTAGTGGGATTTTGAGAAAGTTAATAAAAATATAAAATTTGAAAAAATACATAAAATGTTCATCAAATTTGTAAATAAAAAAAAAACTAAAAATATAAAGTTGAAAGTACACTTTAAAAATAAATAAACTTCAGTACTCTTTATAGATGCAGTCAAAATTTGACAATATATGGAAACATGTGAACATGGTTGTATACATCAATTAATTGAAGTGTATTTCACTAAAAAAAAAAAAGGAAGAGATTTAAGGATTGAAACCGTATGAAACAAAGATGTCAATTGTTGTTCCATAAATCATGTTAACTCGGATATTCCATTTTAATGACTAGACAAGAATATGTCACATGCATGTTCTTGGTTGGAAATTAGACAATTTTGGGCAATGGCATATGGGGACAATGCAGTGTTGTTCCTTTTTACATGCAAGACTTGGGGCATGAGTGGTCAAAAAGGACATGATCTTCTCAATCTTATTTTCTGTCATTATTATATGGAAATTATACAGATAACTTACACCCCCATTTTGATGTATGCAAATAAAGGGATATTTGATTAATTTCTACAATTATCTTTAAAAATTTATATTTAACGTCTTAGAATTCAAAACTCAATGTCTTATCTTATAATTTTCAAATATTTACATTCTTGAATAAGATGATAAAAAGTTTCATCTAATGTTAAAGATATCCTAAAGGCCAAAATGTTAAGCATTTGAGTTTTAAGTATATATATATTATATCGGTTAATTAAAGATAAATATTTTGCAACAGCTTATGCTTTTGCTTAAGTTGAATGATAATACAATATGCAAAAGTTATACCTACTTATATCAAATAGTCATGGATAAAATACAAAAGTAAGATAAACATAAATCATGAAGTGTGACGTGATGATTGTCCACAACATTCTTTAATCATGTGATTGAGAGTGTAATTCTCACTCATGAAAATAGAGTTCATTTTGTTGCCAATTGTTTACTTTTTTTAGAGAGAACATGTGTTGATCGGTGGTGTATACCCTAATTTCAAAAAAAAAAGAAAAAAAGAGACAAACACATTTAATATAAATGAAAACAATATAATATAAACAACTTATTATGTATTTTTTGAAGAAGTTACATATTCAATTAATACACCCAATTAACTATAATTAGAATAAATAAGTACATTACATGATTGATTTGATAATTAAAATATATTCGAACTTAAACTAACACCATTAAACTTAACATTTTCATTGGCTACTGTAGAAGCCCAAAATTTGCCCAACCCAAATACAATAACTAAACCTAGCCCAAATACCACCAGCCCAACACCCAACTAAACCTAGACCTAGCCCAACATCAGAAAAAACAAAACAAACAACAAGAAACCCTAGCCCCCCAAAGCTGCTAGCCACCGAACCTCCCCACTTGCCCCTGACACCTCCTATGCACCGACCACCAACTCGGGTCAAATCCACCGCCCAAGCATCGCCTCAGCACCTGCAAAGCATTAAAACAAGAAAAGACAGAGAGAAAGAAGAAAACAGTTTGTAATATGGCTATAAAAGCCAAATCGAAGATTGTAAACGGGATTCGACAAATTCATGAAATAAAAAAATCATATACTCAAACAACAAAAAAACAGTCTCAAAAAATACAAAAATAGTATCAAGCATTCGAAGAAGGAAAAAACAACGGGCTAAAGGGTACTTTTTTATTTTTATTTCATTTTTTTTTATTTTTCGCATACATATACATACATATATTTTTTTATTTTTCTATTAATATACATATAAAATATACATATTATTAAACTAAAAAAATAAAAAAAAATAAAAAATACCTTTTTTCGATTTTTCACCCACCGTGTACGGCGGTCGGCGGCGGCAACCGGCGATGGTCTAGCGACCGGACGGTGACCGGCCTTGTGGCCGGAAATCACCCACCCTCTCCTTCTCTCTCCTTTTTTTTCCTTTCAAGTGTAGAAATGAATTTTTTTTAAAGAAAAAGGGCCTTTTATAGCCCCCCAAAATTTGACGTCGTTTTGGGGTTGGCCATTAACCCCCAAAACGACGTCATTTTTTATGCGACCCGGTCCGACCCGACCCATACCCGCTTAGAATCCGCGTGTTTTTGATGGAATGGCTAATTGCACTTTTAGCCCTTCCGCTTTTTTATAGCTTTATAATTCAATTTTTCGTATTTTTAATTTTGCCCAGAAATTTTGTTTTTGTTTCATTTTGGTCCCTTTGTTGCTGTGAGTTTTAGGTAGAATGGTTTATTGCCTGATCTAGTCCCTATTATTTGTTTGCGCATGCAATTTAGTCCTTTCCCCTTTATTTCCTTTTAAATTTGCCCCAAAACTTTGTTATTAGTTCAATTTTAGTCCTTTCTTATTTATTTTTGTTTCTTTATTAAATATTATTAGTATTATTTCTAATATTATTAATATTATCAATATTTTTTTTATATATTAGTGTATGTTTTCATTATACATGTATGCGTATATATATTTATACATGGTATTATTTTTAGTTACTTTAATTTCATATTGTTATTATTAGTATTATAATATTATATTTATTATTAATATTAATATATATTTTATTATATTTGTATATATATACTTTTTATATAGTATTATCGTTTCTATTATTATATTTAATAAGTACTTAAAAACATCTATATGTATATACGTATAATAATGATAAAAAAATAATAATAGTGAAAATAATAAATAGATTAATTCCTTACTATATTATTATGTATATTATTTTTACTCATTTCTTCATTATTTTTTTATTTATTATTTTAAATACTCTTATTTTATGTATATTATTTTTTAAAATATTATATTTTTTATATATTATGTATATTTTTTTTATATCCTATTATTCATATATCTTATTATATTATGTATATATTTTTAATAACTACATTATGTATGTATTTTTAACTCTATATTACGTACATACTTTTGATATCATTATATGTATATATCTTTAATATATATAGGTATATATTTATATAATATTATTAATAGGTAATTTTAACATTATTATTTCTAATATGTAAATGTTATGTAGATATTTTAATATCATATTATGTATACATTTTTTATATATTACGTATATTTATCTTTTTTAATATTGTACTTTTATATATATCATGTATAAATTTCGAATACTATATTATTTTTTTTATATTATCTCATGTATATATTTTTTAATATAACTATATTATATATATATTTTTTAATACCGTATTATGTACATGTTATTATTATATCTATTTTTACCCCTATTATATTTATTATTAATATTAGTATATATTTTAGTATACGTGTATATAATATACTTTTTATATATAATATTATTTTTATATATACCATTATATTCATACTTATTATTTTCACTATTGTTGCTTATTATTTTATTTTAATATTATTATGTATACATATATCTTTTTGTACATACTTATACTTACTTTATTACTCCTTGATCATCACCATTACCACTATTATTAGTATAATTATTATTCTTTTCATCATTATTAACATGTATATACATATATATATGTATATATATATTTTATGTATATATTGTTATTTTCTATTATTATTATAAATACATTATTTTTCTTATTATATTAGTAGTACATTATTTTTTTCTTGTAAATATTGTTATTGTTGTTTTAATATTCTCAGTTTTTAATATTTTTATTATTAATTGCATCATTGTTTGCATTATTTACGAATTCTTATTATAATAATGTTTTACTCATACTTTTTAATTAATTTCAACAAATAAGGCAACGTACCGATTTAACATTAAGTCGTCGATTTCATCGCTATGTTGGGTGAATATTAATCTGCTCATGTTAAAAACGAAGCATCCTTCTCAAAAGAAACCAAAAAAATTATTATAAAAATTCTCATGTTTTGATCGGATCATGATTAAATGTTATATTGAACTCACATTTTCGAAAATTAAGACAATACATGTTTAACGAGATACCAATTTTGGGCGTCGCGAGGGTGCTACTACCTTCCTCGTGCGTAACCGACTCCCGAACCCTATTTTTTCTCCGGCTTTTGACGTAGACTTAAACTCGGCCTTCTTTTTGTTTAAAAAATAAATTTTCTTTTTTTTTAAAAAAAAAAGAGAGGATTTATTAGGTGTCCGATCACACCTAGGAAAAAAGGATAGGTGGCGACTCCCCTTTTTAATAAAATCGAAAGTCGGTTTTTAAATTTTCAATAAATCGCCTCAATTAGCAACCAAAAGCGAAAATTTTATGTCGCCACAGCTACAAAACAAATTTAGTAGATAAAAGTGTTTAGATTTTGATAATTTTGACTGAACCTTTTCGAATTAATTCTCCCATTCACCATATTACTCCAATCATAATACAGGGTAGCGGCAAAAAGTAAATATTGATTTTTCTAGGTGATGGTTGATGCACGTTGCTAAGCCCTTTCTCCTTTGGGGATATATGTTGAAAAGCGTTGAAAAAAGCTTCAAAATTCCATATCCTGTTCCTGTCGTCATCGAATTCATTGAGTAACTATGATATTTCATATTTAATGTTGTTTTTTAGTTGGAAATGTCAACCACCAATTGGCACTTGTCCTTGGTACTGCTCAAAAACTGCCTCAACAATTTATATTAAAGTCCTTGATGGATTTTGAATACTAGAATCATATGACAATTCTTGAGAAATTGTTTTATATGTTTGCATTAATAATATTTATATAATTTGAACATGTGTGGTAAATTTGACTAATTAAATTATTTAAAGAAAAGATTTGAAATAAAAGATCTTAGAAAAATAAAGTTTTACCTCCACTCACAAATCAAACATATGAAATTTTTGTATATAAATTGACATATATTTAAAAGGACTTAAAGAGATTCAATATGGATAAAGCACACTTATTGAGTATCCTTATGGTTATAAGACTGCTAGATATGAATAAAAATAATTTATCGTCTTTAAAAGAAGAATAAATAAATCCTTGATCCAGAAGCACCATATCTTAGTTGGTCTAGAAGTACTATATCGTAGTGCTATAAAAGTATTGACGCATCTTGGTAATAACACACATTCTATTAAATGTGTGACCTATCTTTAGATAAATAAAAAAAATAAAAAAAGGTCTGTGACAATGTATGAAGATAATGTTATATGCATAGCTTAGTTGAAAGGGTGATATATATTAAAGAAGATTGATCAACATGTATCTCATCACTCATGACTTTAAAAAAAATGGTGATATAAGTACTTAATAAATTCATTCAAGTGATCATTTGAAAAAGTACTATTCAAGATTGAAATACGTAAAATTTGATATGTCATGTTGTCATGAAGTGGAACAAATACGCATTTATACTCTTTCTCTCTTAATTAAGGGTTTTTTACATTAATTTTTTTATAAAATTTTTAAGAACAATATGTTATGCATATTAAATATATAAATACTATTTTTCCTTCACTGATAATATATTTTCTTCATGATTTTCATCTTAGTAAGGTTGCACATTATCTATCAAAAAGGAGAGTAGTATAAATATATTTTATTATAAAGATGTCGGATCATATTTGTTATGCTTATAAATATAAAGTTAGGAGAAATATTATAAATATTTGATCGATGAAGAAATAATACATACTTCTTTCTTTTATCCTCCTATCTCCAGTTCCTATTACTTTGTTTTTTTTTTAATAATATTAATACAATTCACTTTTAGTTTTTAGTTTTTTTTTTAACCCTATACCTATCTCTACATCCTCACCATCATTGACAATGTCTCATTTCCAATCTCTCTAAACTCATCAACTCCTCGCTAACGAGCAACCTTTATTTTAGAATTAAGTTTTTGAAATTCAACATGAAAACCCAAATTATGTAAAATCAAAAGCTTTTTAGAACCCTTTATTAAGAAAAAAAAGGCCCTTAAAAAGTGGAGGCTTGAAGGCCAAAATTGATGCCTATGTTGGAAGAGGTGATGCCTTTGTGAAGTCCGACAACTCCCCCACTATTTGGTTCGAGAAGGTGTTTGGAGGTAGGGGAAACGACGTAGCGTGGGGTTTTATTTTGGGAGAAAAGAAGAAGAAAACACGAGAAGAGAGAGAGGAGGAAAAGAAAGAAAATTGTTTTTGTTTAAAAAGGAAAAGGAAAATGTAAAATGTAAAATATTTTTTAACAGATATTAACAAAGAAATAGCATGTTGTTTTATACCATTAATGTCATTCAACTAATATGTTCCTTATAAGCACCAAAAAAATTAGATATCAAAATTGGAAAAAGTGATATACTTTATAAGACAACCAATAATAAACTATATATTTCATAAAACATTAGAAAAAATAAAATAGAATAATGAATAATGTAAATATATGTCAAAATCTTTGGTTGATCGGAACCTCCAATCGTTGGAATCCATTTCACCAGCCAAGAGATATACAACAGTTTTGAAACTGGGCGAACATTCTTATATAAAGTAGAACCATAGCTTATTACAAAGGAAAACAAATGAATGAATTTAATTTCAGACTTTTCTTTTTCCTGTATGCACTTTTGGGGATCTTTTCATACATATTCCGTTGGTTAATTTTGTGGTTTGGTACGACGAAGCTTTAGAAGAGCTTGGTAGAGCCCGGAATGACTTGGGGAGTCTGGAATCTCGTACCCTGAGTTGCCTGATTCTGCGGTTGAACGGTTGATTGTCTTCTTCCTCTTTTTCTGCAATTACATTGAAGAAATTATAAATTTTGGATGAAAGAAGTTAATAAATGGGGGAAAATGTTACCTGATTCCCATGTTTTAAGCTGGGTGATTGAAGCATTTCCCAGAATTTAGATTGCCCCAATTCAGTGCAATTTTGCCAGTAATACAACGCAAAGTCCCATGCTCTAGCTCTCACGTCTTGTACCTTTTTGTCTACTTCTGTTCCATGTCTTGCCATGTAAGGCCGCAACCAGGTATCGTATACATAATCGCTTCCCTAAATTTATGTCAAAACCTTTATTTCCCCTCCAAAAAAAAAGATCAAATGTGTTGCTCGTTTGTACGTTCTGCCTTTACCTTGGTTTTAGGATACCATAAATAGATTAAGAGCGTAAGCTTCAACTCCCCATACATTGGCAACCTGGGGAAAAAGTTAAAATCTAAGATTAGGATTGTAAGCAAATGAGATTGGAAGAGCATTAATAAGTCAGAGAGCATTGAATCACCATGAAATGAATATGTCCCCTATCCTCTCAAAGACTGTCAGGAAGGCCAAAAGGATCCTGCAAATTTCATGTTAATATACAAAGCTGAATAAATGAACAACTGACACAAGTTTTGGTTTCAACTTTATGCGTGCATCGTTTATGACAATAATAATGGAATAAATAGCGCCAAGTTTCCCATATCCCTATTTAACTCGATGGTGACTGATCGGTTACGTTCTAAATCTACCATCCGCTACTTCATTAATCAAACTAATGTCAGTGTAGATTACCCTTTTGAAGTAATCATTTAACACATTCTTTTTTAACGCGTTAAGGTAATTACGCAAGCCAATTAGGAATGGTTTCTCGTGACATGATGAGTTTCTAATACAAGTGTCCCTGGGCTGAGTTGGGCTTAGGTAAAGGGTTTCTAATCAAAGCTGTTGTGACACATTGTTTTGAGTCCAACTGAGGTTTGCCAAGTTCTAGCCAAGTAGCAAATTAAGTCTTATTAACTTGCTGCCGTTGAATTTGTCAAGCACTCAAAGCTTGACATGAAAAACAAAGCAGGAAAAAAAAACCAATTCCACGAGTTTGAATTGCCCAAAGGTTGTCCAGAAGCATGAGAAAAGTCAACGGCTTCAAAGGAAAATGCAAAATAATTGGCAAGGTAAAGGGTTGGATTTGATACCAATATTGACACCAAAATCTGAGTTCCTGCATCTCCACTTTGTTTTTCTCCACCGTTTTAAAGCACTCAAACGCTGGATATGCATATCCAAGAATCAACCTGAACTCACAAACATCACCGGAATATATATAGGATCAAATCAAAATAAACATTCTTTAATTATAGTTTAACAATTAAAGAACTTTGAATGCAAAACAACAAGTATCAGAAAGAAGACATCTGCAAAATGACTTACATGAGCAATCTGATTATGAATTCACCCAACATTCTTCTTTTGCTTTTTCAATTTCAATTCTAATATCTACAAGCTCCCGCGCTAATTTCCCTGAACAGTAAACCAACTATGGCAAAACCAAAAAGGAAAAGGCCAACCCAAATTTCCAAACCTGTTTCCAAGACCAATTGAATTAATGAAGTTCCCTGATGTATGATATCAAAATGGAACCTTTAAAGATTCAAGAACCCTGCAAAAAGAAACAAGAAATGAATCAAAGAAACAAAGTAAAACAGAAATATGGGAAAGATGAGTTAGTTAAGATACTTTACAATGAAATTTCAGGGGTTAAAAAAGTTAAAAACCTCCGAAACAATATAAAGGATAACTTCGATTCTGCAACAATACAAAGAAAAAGAATTGTGATGCACGAAAGAAAGAGATAAGTGAGTTGGGTTTTTGGGGATTAGAAACTTGAGATCAAAATCAAAGGAGAATAAAAGAAAATGTTTTTCCGGGAAAAGGAGAATGAAATCAAAGCAGTTATTAATAATATATATATATATAGTTTAAAAGCTTTTGTTTGATTATAGTATTGTAATTAAAATAAAGAAGAAATGAAAGCAGAGGGATTTCTTGACGGAGACGCTTTGTTTGTAATTTTACACGCATTTCAGTAGCGGAGGCATTTCTTGGGATCTTAGTTATAGTTTTCTCTTTAGGATAATTTTGCCATTCCAAGAGGATATTACGCACATCACGTTCTTCAATTTGTTAAAACAGTAATGATGCGAAATGAACAGTACCTTATCAATTATCTTATTTTATTGACTGTAAATATAACTTTATATACTACATTTATATTAGGGTTGTTTACGAGTCGTGCCTTAATAAAAATTTAGGCATGATTGATAGGTTGGTTAAGCCCAAAAAATGGATGTCAAATTTTGCTCAAGTTTGGCCCAAATAAAAATGTTAAAATCTGGATCTGGTCAGTTTGTATTAATTTTTTTTTAAAATTATAATATATCAAAAATGCTAAAAATATTAAAATAAATATTTTCTAAGAAATTGAAAATAAATTCAAAAAAGCTTTTATACTTAAATAACACTAATATGGTGCGACTTAACAAGCAAATACTTCTAAAATAATAGTCAAATTAACAATAAAACAAGAGTTATACAATATTCAAACAATAACAACAAAATAGCAGCAACATAATAGTGAAATGGCAGAAAAACAGCAGCAAAACAACAATTTTTTTGCAAATTCGGACTGGGGCGGGTCTTGGAAAAAACTTACTCGAGGCTTGACCCGATTTCTAAACAGGCCTTATTTTTTTTGCCCAAGCCTATTTTTTGAACCTATATCTTTACCTAAACCCTCCCACTTTTCGACTAGGTCTTCAAGCTGAGCCGGGTGGCCTAGCTCATGAACAAGTCTAATCTATACTATTATTTAAGCTTTTAATCAAATTAGTGCATAAGTTAATTAGACACCAATTCAGGAAATAATTAAAAGATGCTCTTTTTACAAAATTACAAATATAATACAAAAAAAAATTGTCTTTCTATGTTCTTTTTTTATAAAATATTAAGTAAGCAACACTCAATGTCACTAAACTATTAGTAAATTTACATTTTGATCATCCAAACTTTAAAATATTAGAAAACAATCACAACTATTCGAAGGTTTTCATTTAAGTTATTAGACTATTAAAATCGTTGTTGTATAGCTTTCTTTGTTTGCACCACCTATACTAATCGAAAGTTCTCATTGCCCTTTTCTTCTATAATTCATTTTTTTTCATGAAACAATTTTGAATATCATGAATTTGCGAACCAAAATCCAAACAAATTTCTTCTTCAATCTCTGACATTGACCGTCAAATTGACTTGGATCTAAAGTATGTTCCTCCAGTCGTTGATAGGCAATAATCCACCATATCGATTGTTGAATTATTGCTTGGACTTGCTAGCCAAAAAAAAAACGTAACAACCAATGAATTAAATAAAAACTTTCATATGATTCTGTGACTATTTTGTAACTCTTTAAAGTTAAGTGACAATAATGTAAACTAATTAATAGTTTAGTGACTTTAAGTATAGTTTACCCTAAAATATAACTATAGTAAAATTTGAACTTAGGACACATTATCTTTAAAACTTAAATTTAATCATTTTAACCAAACTCTTATTAAATTTTAATATATTTTTACATAAATTTTTTCACTCTTATGATTATAATTGGGGTGAAGTTAGCAATTCATTAGTGGACGCAAAATAAAAATTTAAAAATTTAGGGGCTAATAAAAAGGCTTAAATTGAATACTTCATAATAATTAAAAAGGGACTAAATAGAGTATTATGGCCCTTAACACTGCCCCTGCTCATAATTATGTATCAACTCATTTGATTGAAAATATTCATTTGTTTGTTGGTATATGATTGTACCAATCTTATTTTAAACAAGTTATTAATTCAAGCCTCAGTTACTAATCAACAAAAAGAAATCATTAATCCAGAATATTGAGAAAATTAGAGGAGTTGTACTTTGTTGAAGATTACTTAATATTTGGAGGCAACTTTTACTTTCTGACGATTCAGAAACTTATTTAATATTTAATTAAAGAGTATGTGATTGATTTCTTCATTAATTTTAAAACTTAATATCATTTAACTCTTTCTTAAATTTTCATTTCTTTTTAATTTGATAATTCATATATATTTATTGTGTTTCATTTTCCTTGGTTAAGGGTTGAAAAATTTCATTAAAAAAATTACATATCAAATTAGGGAGTAAGTTTGTAGATTATTATAACCTAGAAAATTGAATTTGACTTTATCTGGAACATTTTCTAATTTGAAGAATATATGTATATTTTCAACAAAATATGACGCCATAACTAGCGAAATGGTTTCTAGATTGACATTTATCCTATTAAAAGAATGTTTTGGTTTGAGATTGACATTTCTAATGGTATGAAACTGATATATATATACGACATAACTAAAGCGCATACAACAGTTTAATAAATTTCCCAAAAAACAATGTAGTCAAAGTATTTTTTAAAATATATAACCAACTTATAATTGGTTATGTTAATGTTATTTAATTTTATAAATATTTAATATTAAGACAATACAAAAAAAAAATCTTCTTAAATATTTAATTTATTACAATTTAAATAATATTATTAATAAAAATTGTAGCTTATTTATTTTCTATAATTGTTAAGTTAATTTATTTAGTTTTAAATTTGTTAATATTCAATTTTTATAATATTATATTTATCTTTGCGCTTCTTTAAACAATGAATGTAAGTAAACATTGCAAAATAAAATTTTAATTGTGGAGTTATGCATCTCATTTTCAGACCAAACAATGTGTGATATCACAACAAGGAAGTGTTTTTTGTCTCGACGAACAGCTGACGTCACAACAAGAAGAGAGTTTTCGTCTCAACGAAGTGACGTCCCCCTCATCTCGATGACGCGAATGCCACGTCACAATGTGGCAACGTGTTACTCAAGTTTCTCGATTTTTTTTCTCTCATTTAAACTCTATTTTAGTTTCTCACTTAAACTCTAATTAACCTAGAGGTATTTTAGTCATACATGCTACAATGTAATAGTAATGACATAAGACTATGGATGAAAGACGTCATAACAGCAAGGTAAATGGTATAAGATCTACAGTGTAAAACCATAGATGAAAGACGCTATGACCGTCAAGTATGATGAGTAAGACCAAGGATGAAAGACTCCACAGCATCATGAGGTAATGCGCTAGGATGGCGAACCGGTATAAGACTATGAATGAAAGATGACATGACATCCACAGGGTAAGTCTACTAGGACGATAAACACGAGGTAAGTCTACTGAGATAGTAAACTCGAGGTAAGTCCGCCAGGATAGTAAACATAGGCAGCTCCGGCAGAATAAAGGAACAAGATAGAAAACGTATAAGAACATAGCTAGGCTACGACAGCCCACAAAGTTTGCCTTGGGACGAATGTGGAAAGTACACCAGGACTTCAAGTGAGGAGTATAAGCCAGTACACCGATCGCGAGAAACCACGTAGATGGAGGGGTAAATGATAGCATAAGTAAGGCAAGCAGATCATAAGGTATCTACCAAATTGTTGAATGAGGTAAGGGTAGATATGGAAGCCAACAAGACACAGGGAAGGACCTAACAGGAATTGGAGAAAGGTAGGCAGCATGGGAGTTGGCCTAAATATGAGAAAATAAAAGGAGACAAAATGTCTGTCAAGACTATTTCGCTTTAAGGAAAGTCTATTGCGGGTGTACCATGAAGACGATAGTTCATAGGGATAAAATGAGTAAGTGAGATGGTAGGCTCGTATAGCTATAAAACGATAAGGCAGTTGTTCGTTATGGGGATTGGTGAGGTCTCAAGATTAGTTATGTGCAAAAAGGAGGATTACTGGAACTAATCCCATTATTACTACCAACAGTTGGGATAGGGATGGGTTCTGTATGACAGCACAATACCAAAAATGTCAACGAGTCTTTAAATACTCAAGTACAGATAGAGAAGAAGTCTGCCAAGAGTTAGTACGAATAAGTCCGCCAAGGAAGATGTGTCCTAAGAATCTTTAGGCGAATAATTGAAAACAATACCAAAGGGGTTCATAATGGGAAGTCGATGAACAATAAGGAATGGTCGGCGAACACTTCGTAAAAGGGGGAAAGAGTAAGAAAGATAAACGAGAAGTAAGGATTGGACCTTCTGATAGAGCGAGATGTTCAGAACAAGGTCTAA
This sequence comes from Gossypium hirsutum, assembly GCF_007990345.1. Classification (NCBI taxonomy): domain Eukaryota; kingdom Viridiplantae; phylum Streptophyta; class Magnoliopsida; order Malvales; family Malvaceae; genus Gossypium; species Gossypium hirsutum. The sequence continues at coordinate 72,780,049 of NC_053432.1, forward strand.
AGGAGAGTCCGACCAAAGAAAAGTTGAAGAATGAGCCGCGTAGCTCGAAAGATCGGGTGAAGTCTGCCACCCTGATGTTAAATATTCGCCTTGGGCAAGCTAGGAGTATTTATATTTAATTTATCTATGTTGTTTACCCTCGTGCAATAGGGTTTATTTATAATCGGATGAATGAACTCACTAAGTTCATTTGAACTTACAGAGTTGATTGACGTTAGCAGGACTTGCGAGGTTGATCGAAGACTTCAAGGAGAGACTAAGCCAAAGGAAACAATGAGATTAGAGATTGTCAATGGGTCAAGTCATGCATATAGGAAAAAAAGAGGTTACCATTGGAGGCACCGCCTTAGAATAAATAATGGTGTAACTAGATGACGTTCATAGAGTCTGGACACTGAGTTAGCTAGCCATTAGTCATACTTTAAAGGTCTCATTATAAATAAATAGATCGTTTTGAGACAAAGCATTTAGAGGTTGAGGCATCGATTGTATGAATTTATATTATTAATTTTATTTTTTAAAATTATTTTACCTTAGACTATTTATTGTAACTAAGTTAGCCAAATTAAGTATGGGTCCATTTGTGACGTTCATACTCGGATCAGGTGGAGGGGTCGAGCGTGAGGTGTTACAATTTTAGGCAAAATTCCTAACTGAGTTTGCACTTAGGATTCCATAAGAGTTGTAGAATGAGTAGGACGCCCAACTTCAACCATCTAAGGATATTGGGTTTCCTAGCACACATATTGACAAATGATGAAAAAGAGTTAGAACCACGGTCAAAATTGTGTACGTTTGTAGAATATCCAAAAGCGGTTGGATCCATAGGCAACCACAAATTCCAAATGGATTGAAATTCAAAAGGTGGATTTGCCTTTAAGGCTATCATACTTTCCTAGCTCACTTGCTTACAAAGCAACTTTGCATTCAAGGTTATCATCACTATACCTTTTTTTCTTCAGCAAATTTGCATCAAGGCTATGGTACTTTCTCCTCTAGCTTGCCTACAAGATGGATTTGCCTCCAAGGATAACATACTTTTTGGATTCACTTGCCTACAAAACAACTTAGCCTCCAAGGCTATCATACTTTCCCAGTTCACTTGCCTACAAGACGACTTTACCTCCATGATTATTATACCTACTGAGTTCGCTTGCTTTCAGAGAAGTTTTACTTTCAAGGCTATCATACTTCCATGTTCCCTTGCCCTCTAAGCTCAACACCTGTTCACTTTACTTTTTTAGGTTTGTAAGAGCAATCAAATTATAGACATATTCGTAATAACTTTTCCTAAATTTGCAAATAGGATTATGCATAAATTTTTTTGGCTAAAAACTAATGAAAAAGAATCTCTTTATATCAACAACACCTTGTGAAAAAGATCTCACCAACAACACAAAAACTTCCTCAACACTTTTTTTGTCTCAAGTAAGCTTCCCTTCAATAGGGGGCTATTATTTTGTCTCCACCTCACTTGGAAGACCTCGCTAGGTCAACCACAACGCATAAAGATCTTGTCAAGTGCTTCATGGCTAAAGACATATAGACTATGCACGATCTTCATATGATCTTTACAAGCCTCACACTTGTCCTATAAGAATTGATGGTTGTATAAATCACCCCTCATGACTTGAATGGGGGGCTCCTCATTCTCAAGACAAGATAAAACTAAGAGAAGGAGAGAGATCCTCTCCCCACTTCAGGAACACCTCCATCTATCATCCATCTTTGTTTAAACTAATTAAACATATATAATCATTGCTTATTTAATTAATTATAATATCAAATTGCCAACTTTTTGAACCAACTAATTAATCCCAGTGTAATTAATTATATAGTAAAATTATTTAATATACTATTAGTGGATTGTTTATACTTCACAAGGTTGAAAGGATAATTTAAGGTGTACTACAAAATAAAAAATTAAGAAAATTGTAGTAGTTTTTTTTAACTCTAAGTACAATTTTAAAAAATCCCTTAATTATAATACTATAGTGATTAACTTCTTAACCAAGCAATGAAGATAAGTAAACATAGTTTTTTTGGCCAATGATAAATAAATATATTAAAACTTTATTCCAATTGGTTTAAAGTTAAACATGTCGTATAGTTTTGGTCCGGTTTAATATTATTCATGTGTTAAGTTATTTTTTATGTGATTTTAACAGCTCCATTGGAATTGAAACCATGTAAAATATATATTATTATAATTTTTTTTATTTAAAAAGGAAAAAAGAAAAAGCCCACAAGAGTAAAATATCTTAGGCAACCAAAGTATTATCCAATACAAGTTAGTAAATGACAATTGGATAGTCCAAACCGAAATAGAAATATATGTTTTCATCAAGGGCTAATTGGGCTAATATATGCGCAGCCCCATCCGACCTATCAACATACTGGAAATTAATGAAACCAAGGCTAGCACAAAGTTCATAGACCTGATCAACAATAAAATGAGTATACAAAGAGCAAGTAAATTTAACCAGCTAATAACAATCGAACTCAACAGTCATATGGGGAAGCCATGCTCCTTTCTCCTTAACTAGATGAAGTGCTTCCAAAGTAGCAATAGCCTCGAATGAGAGCTAATCAAAGGTTCCCTCGAGTTGGTGTTTCCACAACGGCTCGTCCCTCGCCCTCTCGCCTCTGTATCAAACATTTAGCTTGGTGCTTCCCATTTCGCAAATAGCCGCTTGCCAGCCAATCGTTGTCTTAACGATCCTTTAAATTGGACTTGAATAAACAATTTTCTTTTGCCGTCGGATCGAAGTAGTTAAACATTAATGCTTGGATTCCTCATTTACTCGTTTCGTTTCTATCATTCATTTGTCAATCACTTCTTCAATAGTTTTTTTATAGACTATTGGTTTTATATTTTATACAACTTTTTACACAGTACATGAATACATCAACTCTAAAATTTCCAAAACAAGTATTGTATTTATATCCTTTGTTGTTTATTTGACTATAGAGTGCTATGAATCAAAGTGATTCTTTTTGTTAAAGTTATTTATAAACTAAAATTGAGTGTTCTGAATTAAATGATGTTTTCCCGTTAAGCAACTTTTAATATAACTCATTAAGCACATAAAAAAGTTTTGTTTTAAAGATGATATTAATATGCAAATAACCCGCGGCGTTTGAAGCATATAATTTAATAAAGGGTGAGCACAAACTAATGCTGTGAACATTTTTTAGCTTGATTTTGTTGAACAACACAAATAAATAAAAAATAAAAAAATACTATCTACAGAAATGTAGGAAGATCTTGGACTTGTAGCATTAGGTTGGCTTAATTATAATGTAAAAGAAACAACCACACACTTGGTATATTCCAAATAAACAACAAATTCGGCCACACATTTGCTTGTAATATTGGTTTTAGTATTTGAAATGGAATCAAATACGCATTTTACTAAATTTTGAGATTTTTATGTTAAGAATATATCTCAAAATTAAATGTATATTATGATATAAAAAAAATTAATTTGGTTTAAGTATACACATTATTAGTGAGATATAAATTGTGAGGTTTGCTTTGTATTTTGTATCATGTTGATATATGTTTTGTTTTATTTATTAAATGTTATTTATTAGACATAAAATACGTATTCATCAATATAATTTTAACAGTTTATTCCTTCATTTAATGCATTGAGGTAAATTTATTAACTTTTCAATAAAAATATCGAAATACACATTGAGATATAATTTATGATTTTTAACCACGTTTCAGCCTAGGTCCCTCTAAACTATTCCGTATATGGGACATGTTTCAAGACCGTACCAGTCACACCCAAATGTATGCAACCTTGCTCACATGCATGTTTAGGCCACACACAGAAGGAAAACACAAAAATTACAGTGATAAATATATATGGAGAAAAAAATTTGTATGAAAGTATTTGTAATAAAATTAAATAAAATTTTGTTTAAGTCTAAATAAAATTTTGTTTAAGTAATAAATTTAAGGCATTAGGATATTTTTCATTTTAATTAGAAAGGGAGATGTTTCAAACATTCTTAATAAACCTGCTGGAGTTGGAACCGGAAGACTTCAGTTAGTAATGGCAAACTTGAGAACAAGTTTAATGTTTTAAACATTCTTAATAACCTTGAACCCAAATTAACTGTTCTCGAGGGGTCAGGGAGCTTTCTCATTTGTAAAACATTGTTCGCTCAATTCACCCCACCTCTTGAAGATCCTTCAAATTTTCGAATCTTTTGATGCGTCCTTTTTTTTAAAAAAAAAGTAAGTTTTCCCCATCCTACTTCCAGATTATATTTGATTATTTTTTTTGGTTGCCTGCAAAACTACAAGAGGTCCATGTTTCTGTAGCTGTTGCTAACCTTTTCCCAACTTGGATGGTTTGCTTTTGGTGCATTCCTATGCAGTAATACTGACTTGACTGCACAGTTTATGATAATTGGTCTGCCCTTTGAATAACTTTATCAGCTAATAAATCATGATGCTTCTTGCTTCGACTTACTTTTAGTTTAACAAAGAGTGTTGAGCTTCTATTATCTTCAGTGCTGTACTAGATTGATGGTGAGTAGAGGAAACCAGGTATCCATGCAACACCACATGCATGCCCCAGTATGCGTGTTGTGTTGGTTTATTTATTTATTTTTTCCATCATTGTGTTTATAGTGTTATATACATTTATGTAAATCTTAACATGTTTATGTATGCTTTTTATATTTTTATCTCGCTTTAATTGTCGTTCCCGTCGATAATGTTGTAATTTTTGTAACTGGAAAAACCTAATATTGGCATTTTCAGGTTGCTGATCAACTTATTTGATAGTATTAGTCTTGTATTTCGCCCCCTGAAACTGGTGTCTGACCACACCCATACACCTAGGAACCCCAAATGTGATCCTTTATTGTAAAGAGTCCATAATCTCGAAAACATATGTAGTCTTAAATGGTCAATGGTCAATGGTCAATGCTTCAGCATTAATATTGCACGTGAATGTTTAAAGTACAACCAGCCTCTTATATAATGAGTAGCCTAATTGCATAGTTACAAATGCACCTAATAATTTTGCACATTATTACGAAACAGAACAACTGCAAATATAAATGAATGTTCTAAACATGATACCTTTAAATATAAGTAGAATATGCTTGTTGGTTACTCTTCAATAAATAAGATTATAATTTTAACTCTTCACGAAGTTAGATTAATTTTTTAATTCAATATAATAATTATATTAATGTATTAGGGTATGTTTGGATAGCATAGTATAATTAAATGAAAGTATAAATACACTCTTTTATAATTGTAACGTGTTTGACTGGCAAAATGTAATTAAATCGTAATTCTCTATATCATGTTTGGTAATATAAATTGAAATTACATAGTTACGTAATTTATATTTAAAGATATATATTAATTACTATAAAAATTATTAGTATAATAAAAATAATTTCTAAATTAACAAGTAAAAAAAATTAAAATTAAATCATCATATTTATTATGTCTAAAAAAGTTGTTGATAATACGATTACTAATAAAAAGAAAAGGAAAAATAAGCATCATATGCAACTTTATCCAAGTGTGATCTAGTGCAATTTGTTAGGATATTTCCTCTTTAATATTTAATATATGCTCCTTACCATCCTATGTCGATTCTTAACCGAGTTCATCATCATCTAGATCTAAATCTACATACTTAAAATTATCAAGATGTCCTTATTTCATGTACTCTTCAAAATATGGATCATATCGATTCCACTTATGATTTAAGTAATACTATTCAACTTTTTTTTATACCATACTAACGTGATGTTGTTAGTATGGGAAATATTTTTTAGAACAACAAATATCTTCTTAACTACATTTCAAAGCTTTTAATATTTCAAATTAAAGAGTTCACGAGCTGTTTATGGTGCTTGTATCTGACATATTTCTCTCAAATGGTATTATACCCCATCATATGTACAAGAAAACATTTTCTATTTGCATAACTTCGACCTTGTATTATTTGGGTTCACAATCCAATAGTCGATAGCTTTAATTATAAAAATTTATATAAACTTAATTTGGAGTGAACCTATCCAAAGGTCGGGCTTGAACAATGATTTTTGTATCTCGACTCTGCCCAAATTCAATTTAAATAATAAAAAAATATTTTTAAAATTTAAATTTAATTATAAAATATCAATTAATATTTTATTATTTTATTATTTTTTGAATAGTAAAATGGACTTTTGGGAGGATTAAGTAGGCCCAAAAAAGAGCCTAGGCATGAAAATTTTTTAGGACAGAGCCTTGGCCCAACCCATGGATAGCTCTAATTTGGAGGAAGTATGCTAAGTTATATCTCTTTTTATACTACATAAATTAATTAAAAATAATATAAAATTTATAATATATAACCTTTATGGTTTTATAAATTGTTCAAAACTTTCATAACACTTCTTATAAATAATATATTTTTTCGCAGTAACTTTAAAAAGTTATTTTTTTATAAATAAACTATAATAAAAAAATTATAACATTTTTTTATGAATAAGTATATTATTTTTATAAATATACAACATAATGCATAAATAAGTTATGTTCACACTTTTTAGCCATAATTTTTTTTATAAATAAATATATTATAACACTTTTATAACATGTAAATTATTTTTTATAATAAAATTTTTGGTCATAACTCTAAAAATTTTATAAGATTTAAATAATATATTTTTTATCACTTTATAAAATACACAAATTATTTTTATAAAATAATTTTAATGATTTATAATATAAGAAATTTGTTGTCATAACCATCCCAATCATTCATACATGTTCATGCTTATAATCTAATTTTTAAAATTTGAATAAAATATTTTTTTAAATTTAGATTTGGGTGTAATTAACTAAGTAATTAATTCAATTCTCATAGAGAATTGAAAAGTGTAATTGGAGTGCTCCAATTATACCCAATTCGATGGGACCCACTAGTTATAATGGTTATCCAAATATGTCACCTTTGTGCAATTACAGTTAATTACATCTAAATTCAATTACTAAGTAGCTTGCTAAACACTACCTAATACTAAAATCAAGAAAAAGTTGGGTATTGGTTCTTGGAATATTAATGATATATAGAAAAATATCCATGTATCTCTTTTTAGTGAAAAATTTTATAAAAAAAATAGAATTTCCGAATTAATCGAATATTTCTTCTTTTTACTATTTGCCAACATTTTTTTGTTGATTTTAATATTTTATCCTAATAACTTATTTTGTTAGAACTACTATTTATTTCTTGAGTTAGAAATTTGTTTTTCTTGTCTTTTATAATTAGAATTTTTTGTATTTGATTTTTTATTGTGTTTGTTCTCTTAGTCAGATCTTTTATTTATTTATTTTTTTATTAATGAATAATTTGTCCATGCCATAGATTAAATTTGAAGGGATTATTTGTGAATCATCTTATTACTGATTATCGAATCCTTTTTAGTTTCGCCCAATTCATATGGTTCTCTCAACCCAAAAAATGGAATTCGATTTATTTTTAAAAGTTCTTTTATTATTCCTTTTAGAAATAGAATGCTTTGAGTGATCCATTTTTTTTTGTTTCTTTTGAAGCTTTTTAAAATAATTTAGTCGAGACAAAGAATTAGTCGAGGCACTAACCCTCTAATTTGGTTTTGTTTTTTTTTTCAAAATCCTTGAAGTAATTTACTATCTAGAAATAAGGCAAATTTATATTCTCTTCCACCTTTTTTTAATATCTTAAATGTTGATGTAAGATAGTAAATTTGATGTTATAAATTTAATTTTTTTTAAAAATTAATTAGCATTAGTTAAATTTTTTAATAAATCAATTTTAGAGAGGAACTTAAACGACTTTGGCTCCGAAAAACTTTTTCAACAATAAAAGTCTAGTTGTGGATGACTTGTGGATAGAGATTGAAATACAAAATATTATCATAATAGAACAATGGGCAGAATATGAACAAACATAATTGAGATACTTAAAGTTGATGATGGAGACTGATGCTTTGATGAGAAGACACTTACTTAAATTGGAAGTTGTTCATTTCTTTACTAAGTTTTACATAAGTGGTGGGGCAATCAATGGAAGCTTTCCATTAGAGGTAAGTTCCCAAAATTATCTAATAAACTTGTTAATTTGTTGCGTTGATGGCAAGAATCAACGATGGAAAGAAAGAAGAAGTCAATGTGGAAATTCAACTTGGTAGGGTGGAAAGTCATCGTATTCTAGTGGCTGAAATGGTGGTGAGACTGGTTGGAAGGATGGATGAAGGAAAGATTGGACGGTTATGACATTTGTGTCATCTTTTTGTCTGTGTTGTTAGTGGGGTGAGAGAATTTATATACATTGAATAGAGGATGCGCCACGTGTTGGAATCTCACTGGCGGCAAAGTCACATCTTACCTTCCTGTAGAGACCTTGATGTAATCTTTTAGATCGGTATTGTGACATTTAAGACAACTTAGCAATCAATGGGTGCGAGGTTCCATGCATTCCTAACAAGAGTAGCCTACGACAGAGAGTTATTAGTTATAGGGTTCGCTTGAAGTAATTCGATGTTGGAGATTCTGTAACCCCTCTAATCCGTATCCGTTACCGGAACAGGGTTACAGAGTATTACTTATAAATACAGAACATTTACAGATCAAACATATAATTTACTATTCTTTTTCTGAGATTTAGTATAATGTCCTTTAATTGTACCCTCTAGGCTCAATACAAGCATTAAAATCGAATAGGAACTAATTTGAAACCTTATAAAATTTTTCACAAAATTCACAAAATTTCACTTATGAACAGTACCACACATGCCCGTGTGGTCAAGCCGTGTGGTCGCACACGCCTGTGTGACTCAGGACATACCCGTGTCCATTGCCCATGTAACTCTCTGTTTATGACGTCATTAACAAACTAGGGGCACACGGCCAAGACACACGCCAGTGTGCTTAGGCCGTGTGGCAAATTAATTTTCCAAAAATTACTGCAGATTTTACACGGCCAAGACACACGTCCATGTTCCAAGATCGTGTCCCTCACACGGCCAAGACACACGGCCGTGCCTCAGCCCATGTGGCCAAGTCTGAGCATTCTGTTTTGCTAACTTAAGGTGCAGGAGACACACGGTCGGATCACATGCCCACGTACTTAGGCCTTGTGTGTGACACACAACCTAGACATACGCCCGTGTGTCTTACTCGTATGGACAAAATAAGGTCATTTCCTAGCCCCATTTTTCACCCCAATCTTAACCATTTTCCTACACAAAAATTCACATACATTTACCAACCAAATCCAACCAATTTCCATCATTCAATTTGATATATTTCTATCTCCAAACATACATTTAGACTTACCTTTACATATTTTGACAATTTATATTGTCATGAAAGATGTTAATTAACTTATTAAGCACATAATTTTTATCATATAATACCATACTATATCATCATCAAAATACACATTACTAGCCATGCCAATGGCTAGATTGCAAACCAACTTATCAATTCATCATTTGATCAAACCAGCCTATACATGCCATTATATCAAAATAAATTCATCATTTATACCAAGATCAAGGTGTTGATAGTGTGATGATTGCTCCGACCCAAATCCAACCTTCACGAGCTTCGAGCACTGTTAAACAAGGAAAAATAAACCTAGTAAGCATTACATGCTTAGTAAGTTCATATAACCAAAACTACACTTACCAGTCATATTTAGCAATAAATCATACAATAAATAGATCATCCATCAACTTGCCAATTTAGCAAATAATTCCTATTCACAATCACTCAATTCAATAAGTTAGTGTAAAACACTAATATGCATAGATGAGCTCATTATATCATTTCTTCTTATATCACTTACTAAACTATTTCCATTAAATTACTGAGTTTCTGATGGACATAACCTTTTCCAGTCGTACACTCGAGGTGTACATTCCCTTTTCAAGTGGTACACTCAAAGTGTACGTATTCTTTTCAAGTTGTACACGCAAAGTGTACATAGCCTTTTCAAATTGTACACACAAAGTGCACATAACCTTTTCAAGTGTACCATTTAGGTACATGTATCCTTTTCAAGTTGTTACCCCTTTCGGGTCAATTTCCTTTTCATAATGAGATCAAGAATTACCCTTTCGGATAACCTTTATTGCAATGCATGCAGGATCTCATTTACAACAGTAATCACCTGTCCAATCGGAAATCAATTTTCGAACGGATTTTACTCCTTTTCATCAATTATACATATCATAATTTGGGCTGTTATAATTCACACATATCACAATTCACACAAATCCATAAACAATCAATACATTTTAATACTTAAATTAGTTATACGAACTTACCTCGACAATTAATCGTATCTTCTAATCCGAGACTTTTTCTTTTCCTTGGTCTTCTTATTTGTTCGACACTTCCGGATCTATATAAATAAATTTAATCATCATTATATGATTTCTACATTCAATCAAGCCCATTTTACATTCTAGGAAAAAGTACTATTTTGCCCTCAAATTGTTGTTTAATTCCAATTTTATCCCTAGGTTCGGAAATTGGAATTCATGCAATTAACTCCTTATTCTAAGCATAATCAAAATTTTAATATAACTTTTACAGCACATGTATCTCATAAATTTCAAAATTTTTGCTATAATTTCATCACTTTTCAATTTAGTCCCTACACATGTTTTCACTAAAAATCACTTTGTAAAAGTTGTTTATCTATCAATAACCTTTCATTTTCTATCATAATCTTTCAATTTATAGCATATTCATCCATGGAGGATTTTCTAAACCTTGATTTCTTTTCAAAGTAATCCCCCAAATAGAGAAATTAAGCTTTCCCAATTTCAAAAATATAAAAATTACTAAAATCGGGACATAGAACTTACCAATTCAAGCTTGAAAAGTTTCCTTTCTCTCTCCTAAGGTTTCCATGTATTTTATGGAGATGATGATGATATAAAATGGGTTTTATTCTATTTAATCATTTGACATATATTAATTAATTCAATTTCCAATTTAGTCCTTGCCCTTTTTCAATTTTTCCATGGATGACTCACCAAAAATATCTACATGTTTTTCATAAATGGTCTAATTGCTATATAAGGACCTCACATTTTGAATCCCATAGCTATTTGATCCTTATAGCTATTAGAATCCAACTTTGACATTTTATTCAATTTAGTCCTTTTTGCAATTAGACACATAATCGATAAAAAAATTTGTAAAATTTTCATGCAATTTTTCTATCATATTACCTATCATTTTATGAAATTTAAATAATTTTATTTTTCAAACTCGAATTTGTTACAGATTCACTTAATGTGAGGTCCACACAAAGGTGACATGTGTAACTACCTGTAGAGGTGGTATAACAAATGTAGTATGATATTGAGAATGATGAGACTATAAAGATTCTTTTTGAGAAGTTTTCCTTGAATGCGCTTGGCAATGATAAACAATAGGATACTATGGAGAATTTCGATGTAGAGAATCTATCGAGGTGAACCAATGAAATCGACTCTTAACAATATTCTTCTTCTTTTAATTTCAAAAGTGATTGGGCAAGAATCCATCACACAAATTCTACCCATCTATTAGTGTTCAATAATTTATAAGATCCTAATGAAAACCATCATTAATATATTACGCCTAGCATTGTCAAAACTAATTAGCCTAAACTAAGTAGGCTTTATTGTCGGTCAAACCATTACATGCAATATTATTATAACATAGGAGGTAATTCATACTATACGTACTTGGAAAGGGCACACGACGTGGATGACTATCAAAGTTAATCTCGAAAACACTTATGATAAAATTAGATGGAACTTTATCAAAAACTCTTTTTTAGATGTAGGTATTCCATTGCATCATTTTTCCAAGAATACAGATTGTTTGGAATTTGGGAACAATTGAAAAGTTGCCATCAAGAGAAACCTATCACGGACCTTCTTTCACCGTATTTGTTTGTAATGGGCATGGAAATACAGGTACATAGGATTAACCAAGTAGTTGAGCATAAAGACTGGGTTCCTATTAAATTATCTAGAAAGGGGCAAAATATCTCACACCTTTTTCTTTACATATGACACAATTTAATAGGAACCAATCCTTACACTAATGACCACTTTAAATTACTTTTCTGGACACAAAATTAATGCAAGGATTAATGATGGCATTACATAGGGGCTTCCAAAGGGTTTTAGATCTTGGAAAATATCTTGGAGTTTCTTTCTATTATAAAAGAGTTCAAAAGGAGACTTATTAGTTCATTGTTGAGAAAACATGGGCATGCTTAATTTCTATCTATGGTAGGTAGGGTAACTCTTGCTAAATTAGTTTTGTTGTCCATACCAAATTATTTTTACTAAAGGAATTTGGTTTCAAACTGAGAAGTTTATCATAAACTTTATTTGCAGTTCTACAGCAGAAAGGAAAAAACTAGATCTAATCAGATGGGATCAATATGTTGCATATCGTTGGAGAAAGGTGGGATTGTTTAAGATAAGTAAGAGGCCAGAAGATACCACTTCTTTTCAAATTGGATTTCCAATTAATTTCGAATCAGTAGGCTTATTGGATAAATTTTTTGAAAGTGTAGTATAACCTTAAGTACGACTGCCCCAAGAGTATTCGGCGGTCAAAGTGTTCCTATATTTGGCACTCCATTTCAAATACTTGATAGGTCGGGGATGGTCATTCAGTTCTGGTTGTTGATCCATTGTGCTATATTTCTTTACTTTTTCCACATTTCTATAGTTTTTTAATAATACTTTAATCATTTTTAGGCGTAAAATCATTAAAATATCAATTAAATCTTTAATTTTAACTTTTTTCACGTCAAAATGTCACATTATTATTTTTTTCATATTAATTACCATATCAACAATCACGTCATCAATTAATGATTTGTCATTATTATTTTTATATCAACTACCACATCAACCATCACGTTAATTATCACATCAACCCATTAAAAATTCAAGAGAAAACTATATTTTAAAATATCATTTAATTGCGATTTTCTACTAAATGATTTTTCTTAAATTATTTTACAAAACAATTTTTTTACATTTACACCTTAAAAAATAACTACAACTAACTAAAAGAATAAATATTGGCAAAAAAGAAAAAAATAAAAGTAAGTTTTCAAGTTCCAACACAAAATCATGGCCATTGTGTGGAGGGCCATACATTACCACCTTTAAGTTTGAAGTCCCATAGGCCATTTATTACTTGTCAACATTAAAGCTCTTTTCTTTTTAACCTTTTGCTAATATCAACGCCAAAAGCTCTAACTACACTGAATGAACAAAAAGCTCATACATTGTTCTCTTTACCAATATTCTAGTGTTATTTCTTACTCCACAACGTACATGATTTTAGTTAAATAATGGATTTAGCTACCATTAATTTCAATTTCAATGGATAAATTATAAAAATAGTTACTCAATTATGTTTTTAAGTTCTATTTTAGTCAGTTAATTATTACTTTTTTATTTAATTATTTAATTTTTTGAAATTAAATATTTTAATCATTTTTCATTAGTTGTTGTTAAATGAGTAATAGAAACTTGATGTGAGCTTTTTTTATTAGCCTAATAAAAAATTTGACTCTCTAATGTCTACACATTTTATCAATTTAATTTTAAATTTAAAAGATTCAACAAATGTAACCTTCAATGTTTACAAATTTATCATTTTACTTCTAATTTTTTAAAAGAACAAATTAGCCCTCAATATTAACAAAATTTATCAATTTAATTCTAAAAGTTAAAAAATAGAAAGTAAAAATATTTAATAAATTCATTTGTGAATTGTGATCAATTAGAGGTATAACTGAAAGTCACAGTGCAGTCACTCTATCACCCCTTGTGACCTTTCCTTGCTCAAATGCAGGATATTTATAGGCAACTTAGCCGTGCTCATTCAGTTGCCTCATCCAAACTCCATGCCAAGTTTAAGCACCATTTTTAGGCAATCTGTTCTTCATCACCGTTGCTTTTTCTTTCACCTTTTGAACGAAAAATCGAAAGTTGGAAAATTTTATATTTTAGTCTCTTTCGATTTAACTCTGTTTTAAGCTTAGTCTCAAAAATGTCAAGCAACAGAAGAAAGCTGATTTTCAACACAGTTTCAGTCAGCTTAGGGTGCAGCAGCTGCAAGAAACCCAAGCTCACTAGTTTTTTCAACCCAAAACCCAAACCAAAATCTCGTTACTATAAAACCCATTCTCCATATAACTACTCTTCTTCAAGCTCATCCAAGAAAACAACAACCCAATGTTCTTTCTCTGAATACGAAACTGCCAACTCCTTTTCTCCAAGCACAGGCACTCCCCAGTACTGGGACATAGACAACGACGCATACCAAGACGCAAACTGTTCAACGGCGACCGTACAAGGGTTTGGCCGCGTCGGAGGGGAAAGCCTAGCGGTGGAGAAAGACTCCGATGACCCTTATTTGGATTTCCGGCACTCCATGTTGCAAATGATATTGGAGAAAGAGATATATTCGAAAGATGATTTAAGGGAGCTTCTAAACTGTTTCTTGCAGCTGAATTCGCCCTATTACCATGGGATTATTGTTAGAGCTTTCACGGAGATATGGAATGGGGTGTTCTCCGTCAAGCCTGGTGCTTCCACCAAGCTGCACTTTGGGTTCAGGCCACGTGACTTGTAGGTGCTGCTGATGCCACAGTTTTTTGGGGGCTTTAGCTTCGAGTACGGGTTAGAAAAAATATATTAGTTGGCGTATAAACACTTGTTAAGTTAGTATTTAAACAAATATTTCCACGTTTAATGCAGTAGTAAGTTGTGAGTGTGAAGCTTTTTTGATGCATTAAAGGAAAAAAACATTACTTTAAATGAAAAGATGGTGTTCCGTAGCAAAAGGCTCAAAAGAGCCTACAAAGTTTAGTAGAGTAGTATATGAGTAAGCCAAGTAGGGAAGATGTTAATTTTTATCAACATTGGAAATGAAAGTGGCAAAATCCGTACTCACTTTCTTAACTTTTGTTATTTAGTTCAACAACAGTAATCTTTCGTGAGATTTTGAAATAGAATTTTTATGTTTATATCTATCTAACATTTTCAAAATTTTGAAATACTAATGTACTCCCAATATCACCCGTAATTTTGAATTTCCTTTTTTTTTTTACAATGCTCTTCAATTTTTATTAATTTTGATTCATTTTACTTCAACTAAAATAAATTAATGAACATATTTTCCAATTATTTTATATATTTTTTGAATAACCATTTCATTTATTAGTATAAGTTGAGGAATTTAATATTTAACCTATTATATTACATTCTACTTAAATTATAACACATGTTTCAATTATTAAAAAACATATTTTTCTCCTTTTCGTTTTAAGGCTAGCTTTGTAATTTCTCGCAGATGAAAATTGCATTTGGAAAAACTTGTTATGAAAAGGTGCAGTGAAAAATATAATAAAACTTGTTTCGAGTTCAACGTTTGTTTTTTTATTATCTCTATCTTGTATTCTTTTAAATTATTTTTTAATGAGTGAAGTATTTGTGTGCTAAATTTTTTTTCTCTTTTTATTATTGTTCATATTACTTATACGAATTTATCCCCAACAATATAAAATATAAATTATATATTTAAGTAATTAATCATATTATTTTTAAAATTAAATTTGAATAAATAAAACATAATTTAAATATTAAAAGTGACCCTTAAAAATTCAAATATATATTTGATATAAATTTAAAAAATTTAAAGAGCCAAAGCAAATGGGTAGGTGGTGGATTGTCTATGTTGTTTGTTTGTGGGGTTGCAGGAGTTAGGGGGCTTCAGTCATGATGCGGTCTTGGCTTTGGTTGGGAAATATAGGCATTGGGATTCCAATAGTAATTGTAATAAGAGAAGAGTGGTATGTCCTTTTCTAACTGATGAACTGAAAATACAGCAAGTGTCTCAATCTGGCTTTAATGTGAGTAAAATGTGAAGTATAATTTTTTTTTTTACGATAGTCTTTTCACATTTCCCAATTCAGCATTCTATTACTAAAGCTCCCACCTATAAATAGCCGTGACTTTCTATATCTCTCTTATTACCAACTTCAATTTCTTTGAGGAGGGATTTTTACTAAACTAGGACAAAAAAATTAAAAAAATATCAAAATAACACAAACAAAAAGTTATGTACCAAAATTGTATATTTGGGGGCATGACCACCCATGTCCAATAAAAAATTTCTGTTGATGTCTGTTAAATTGCGGTGCAGGACTGAAATGTAATAATATAATTTATTTAGAGACTTATTATGCAATTATTCCATTTAGAATGATTGCTGAAAAAAAAAAAAGGGTAAGGCGCCGCCGACAGTGTGGCGGCACCAAACTTAAAATATGGCTAATTCCCTTGTTAGCCCTCCTTATTTATTATTATTTTTATTTCCCTTCAATTCACTATATTATTTTTAAACAAGCCCTTAACCTATTTTTGTAGTTAAATAAGTCCTTAACTTATGGTTTTTACTCATAAAAACCCTTCATTTTAATATTAAAGTAAATATATTTTACCCAAAGTAAAGCTATTTAAAAAATATAAACTAATTCACATTTTATGTTGATGTGAATAGTTTATTAAATAAAAAATAAAATTTTAAAATTTCTTAAGAGTACTTATATACATGATATTCTTAACTACTCTTTCAAAAATTTTGATTACTTTTTTAGATTTTATGTTGATGTTAAAGTGTATATAATTTTTATTGCATCAACAAAAAATTAAGATAAAAGCTTGAAATTCAAAATAAATTTACTTTAATATTAAAATGAAGGGTTTTTATGAGTAAAAACCATAAGTTAAGGGCTTATTTAACTACAAAAATAGGTTAAGGGCTTGTTTAAAAATAATATAGTGAATTGAAGGGAAATAAAAAGAAAATAATAAATAAGGAGGGCTAACAAGATAATTAGTCATATTTTAAGTTTGGTGCCGCCACACTGTCAGGCGGCACCCTTACCCTTTTTTTTTCAGCAGTCATTCTAAATGGAACAATTCCATAATAGGTCCCTGAATAAATTATATTATCACATTTCAGTTCTGCGCCGCAATTTAACAGACAGCAACAGTAATTTTTTATTGGACATGGGGTGGTCATGCCTTTGCCATAGGCGGCACCACCCCAAATGTACCATTTTGGTACATAACTTTTTATTTATATTATTTTAATATTTTTTTTATTTTTTTGTCCTAGTTTAGTAAAAATCCCCTTTGAGGATTTTCCTGAGTTAATTTTAGATTTTGGGAAATCATTTACTTGAACAAATTAAGGGAAAAAAATAGCATAAATTGGGATTTCAACCCAATACTTCATGAAGCCTTGTCTATGAGACCGTTACTTCGAGTAACAAGTTTCGTTGTAAATAAATATACTTATTATAGGGTGTTCAATGATGCAAGTGATTAAAAATGAAGGTGATGTGTAGTTATAACGGCATTATAGATAGTTGAGTTCTTCTATCTTGTTTGTCTCCCTCACTTTGGTGCTAGAATATTCTTAGAGGAAGGTGGATTGGGCATGGGTCTCATGCCATTGAGCATTCCACTCCACGTGCGCAGAGGGTAGAGTGATTTGTCAGTTAGATGCACTGTTGAAATTTATGTGAGGTGATTAGATTGTGTCGTCATGTTTAAGAATTGATAAATATTGGTAAGAGTTTTTTTCTTATATTTCTTTTCAAAATTGTATAAGCTCACCTTACGTGACATCGCGTTTTGGCATGGTGAGGCTAAGATTAAGGTCAAGTGAAGCTAAGCTTCATTAAATTTTACCTTGAGGCATAGGTGTCGGATAGTTTGGCAAGAGATATTATAATAAAAGTAAACAATTGTCCCCTAAAACAAGGAAATAACATGGTGAGGCTTTTTTTCTTCAAATCCAGGTTACTCATTTTCTTTCATTTCTTTTTTGCATATGTTCTGTTACTTCTTCTTTGCTTATATTTGGTAGGAAGATTTGTGTAGGTTTTCGTTTTTTCACTATTGTTATTTTGCTCTCGATGTTGAACTTCTGATTTCCAAACACAAAATGCACTAGTGATATGGAAAGAAAGGCTGTGTTCCATTGTCATGGTAAAAATGACATTGAAATTTTGAGATTTTAAATATCCTCATCACAAATACCGATTCCTCATTCATTAGGACATTTCAGATGAATGATATTACTATTTAAGTTGATAGTATTAAAAAAGTTTTTTTATTGATCAAAACTAATATTTTTACAATCAAATTAGATCGGGAATTGATTCAAAATAGGGGTTGGAATTAGTTGAATTTAATTATGAAAATCGGTTGAACCATTTCAATCGATTTTTTTTCTATATTTTAGATATTTTTATTTTTATGATTTTTTAAATATATATATATATATAAAGGAAATAAATTTGTTTGTCTTTTTTTTTTACTACATGATAATTTTTAATTGGTTATTTTTCTCTCTCTTTTTTTTCTTCTAAAATAGACTTAACCATTTAACTAACAACAAAAATACCATCTTAGAAAAATATTTTAGTTACTACTTTTTATTAAAAATATTTAAGTACTAGAATAAAAAAAAAGACATAATTTTAGTATCAATTTATGAATTTAACTTTTTATCTTAACAAATTAACTAACCTAAGTAATAACTTGGAAAAAATAATTTAAAAACTGTTTACATTTAAAAATTAGATATCAAAAATGAAAAGTATATAAGAATTAAATCATTATTTAATATAGAGGCAGAGCCATACTGACTCATATAATGCCGACCACCATGACTATTGAATTCCTTAAATTTTTTAATTTCATCCATGATTATGAGTCAAACTAAAAATCTAACGTTTCCACTCTTTGTGGTTGAGATTCTCGAGGATTGCAAACAGCCCAATACCCTTTGAAGTTCCTTTTATTTTATTTTGGGTAATAGCAAAAGAAATGTTGAACACAAAGTTCAAAACAAGGCACTACTTTACTATGAGATGCTCCACTATGTACATAATTACAACGCCCTCTCGCTAGTCACCTTTCCTCACGGTTCTCTCTTATTTGCTTTCTGTAGATAGAGAAAAGCTGACTGCCCCAGCTGAAACCAATAAAATTAACATAATATATTAGTTTAACTTTACGTTTTACTTGCTAAACTTCTGCCTAATGGTTATGGATTTTGTCGATTTATAACAATTTAATAATTCTGTGGTTACTCAACAATAAGGGTGTGATGGAAATTACAAATGACTCGACGTGGCTTTCATGTCATTGTCACGTGACTTAAACATTTTTTTTTTAAATTCTTATCTTTTTTAATGAAAGAATATATTTAAATTATGGGACGATGACATAAAAGTTATGTTAATATTTAACAGAATAAATATGATTTTTGTCATATTCTTATTATTAAGTAATAGTATAATGACTAAATTATTATGAATTGATAACGTTCATGATCATTACATAATAATTAAAAGTTTAATGACCACAATATAAATATAACTAAACATAAATAATTATTTTTATAGTTTACCTATAAAACTAACATTGGTTTTCTACAAGGTAAAAATTCTCCTCCTTTGGTTCAAAGATAAAAAGAGTTATCTATCTAATTTAATTGGTGGTACAAATTAATTAAACACCAATATAATTGAAAATAATTAAAAGATTATTCTTATTTAACAGTAATAATTATTATTAGAGTATATTTTTAATATAAATATAAAAAATAATTCAAACTCAAATAAATTTAAAAGAGAAATCAAACAACCAATATTATAAAAATCTGATTTTAACTAAAGAGACAATAGGTGTTTCACAATATTTTATTTTTAATAAAAGAATATGTGCATTTTATGGATCTTTTTAACTTCCAAATCACTTTTCCTTGAATCAGTTATTATGAATTTTGGGATGTAATTTAAATTAAAAAAAATGAAATTTAAGTGAACTGATTTATTCATTCATTTTCTTAAATTGGCATTTAATAGGTTTATAATAATAATTTATATTAGATCATGAACCGCGCAAAATAAAAAAAAAAGATAAATATTTTGTACCGTAAATTATATATAATTATTTTTTAAAATACATTTTTTTACATATTTTAATTATAAATTTCATTTCTCTGCTTCATAAAAAATAATAAGTTTAACACTTTAATTTTTGTCAGAATTTAATTTCCATATTTCATGAAAATTGAGAAGTTAATTTAATTGCTATTAAGCACATGAACTTGAATAGTTAATTTTTGTTAATTTATTCCATATACATTGTTTAGCTATTAATTTTTGCTAATCAATTGTTGAAGTATTAAATTTCAAGTCAATAATTTAATGTTAAGATTTGATGGTCTTGCTTAATTAGACTAGGTATATGAACTAGATATCACTCATTTATCACCTAAACCTGCAAACTTTATAGCATCTATCACAAAATGCAGTCTCCTAACAACCTTAATTGGGTTAGTAATCCACTCCACTACATTGATGCAATCACTCTCAATGATGCTAGAATAGGAGTTTCTCCATGCAAAGTTAGCATAAATCACCACAGCCTCTTTAGCATCTCAGCAAGAATCGCACCAACATATCTTATAAAATTTTGAAAAGGAAAACAAAACATTACCGATATGTCTCCAACCCCGAATAAGCCCGCATCACCAATGGCTGAATTTGGAGGTTGTGACCCTCACCATCTTACCAAGGTGAAGCAAGATTTTTTTTAGTAGGATTAAATTGTATATTTTTAAGATAATAAAAATATAATTTTATCATTTTAATAGTTTATATCTTTATAAATTTTTAAAAAATTAAATCAAATTTTTATAATTTTTGAGAACTAAAGTGTAACTGTAATATAAATATTATTAATTTAAAACTTTTATAAATTATAAAAAAAAAACTTAAAAAGAAAATTTCATTTTAGAGAAGTTGGTGTTTGCAGATACTCTTTACGTTGCTGCTTCATACTCTACACACTAGGGTTCTTATAAATATCCTCCGACCACTTAAAGTACACCCACCTAGCAAGTCTCAACTTGATAACAAGTGTAGTTTTATGTGTTAAATTGATAGTTAATTAATTTTGACTTAAGTCAATGTCTATTATTGTTTGTTAATCCAATCCGTTGCGAGTTTTTTTAGTGCAGTTATCAAGCTATAGAATTAGTACATAAATAAGTTGATGATTCTTTATTGTAATCAACATAGTTTTGAAAATTAATTACTTAATTTGTGATACAACTATAATGAAATAATTTTATGGGAATGTAATAGAACAAAGTAAGTATAACAATAATTTGTTAGAGTTGAATATAATACACATAACGTAAAATAATATTACACACTATGCAAGTAATAAACTGAAAATAACAATTTTTCCCTTACATTAAAAATAATATTTCATTTATAATATTAATATCTTATAAAACTTATAAATACATTATATTTATGAATTAATTAATTATAATATAATTTATTACAATATTTTTCATAATTATAATATAAATGATATACAATATAAATAATTTTTTAGTGAAATTTCAAAAATTTTCATAAAACTAAATATTTTTATGTTATTTATGACAATAAATTTTACCAAATTTAGTAAATGTGTTTTTTGACTAGGAGACTTGTCGAATCTTGGATTTCTACCAAATGATCTTATTCACTAACCTTGAACCCTGAGTTGTTAAGAAAGTGTACTCTTATCATGAATCGAACACAAAATAAAAATTAAAACTTTCCAATGAAGAAAGTTCACTTTATCTAATGGAACCAAAAATGAAATTCGTAATCACAAGTACTCGTATAATTTAGAATTTATTTGTAGCTAAATAAAGTTTTCCCTAAATTTCAACAAATTATCCACGAATTAGTTCTATATATTTTTTATTATCCTTAACACAAATTCTACTACAACAAGAAAGGGTAAATTATTTTAATAGAAAACTCGGAGTCCTTTTGGGACTCAATGTGGCTAGTGCACATACACACTAGGATACATAGTGTGCCGCTCATATGGGCTCATTAAGCCTTTTCATCTTTTAGGTACAATCATATATACAGTTCAATTTTAATTTAAATTAAATCAAGCACATACAATTCTCCAACCCAATATTCAGGTTTTCATTATCAAAATATTATTTATCCAATTAATTAAAATAAATATTTCAATTAAATTTTTTTTTAACCTAAATCTATTTCTAATTAATTAAAATTATTAAAACTTTATCGTATTAGAATCTATGCGTAAATAACTTAATTATCTCGTTTAGTAAAATTGCAATGACTAATTAATTTAAATTTCATTTTGAACTTCAATTGTTTAATTGCAATCAATCAAATAATAATCCAAAAAAATTAAATTAACTTTCTAAGTCATCTCTTATTCTTTTTGAGAAAATGCATTTAATATGGATAGTAATTCATGCAATCTATTTCCCTTTCATCGTCTTATTAATTTATCGCAATTCTAATTTGCAATTCATACAAGGTTGTTGTCGAAACCATTCTTTTGAAAACGGGGATCGACTTTGTTTGAAAGTGAAAATTAAAACGGGAGTCGCCACCAATCTTTTATCAGGTGTGATCGGATCACCTTTGTTTTAATAAATCAATTTTAGTTTACTAAAACAGGGCCTTTGGTCTACGAAACTTGAGAGAATGAGTTTGGGAGTCGGTTACGTGCGAGGAAGGATTAGCACCCTCGACACGCCCAAAAATTGGTACCGAATTGATTAGTTAGTGTCTTAATGTCGAAAATTAAAAATCGGGAAGGGACTTGAAATACAATCTTTTCTATTAATACTGATTTTAAAATTCTTGAATTAGCTTAAATCGATTTGTTTAAAGATTTCCTTATCTCGAGATATCGGAGTATCACATCCCGTAAGTTAGGACACAATACCATGAATTCCCGAGCACAAGGTTGTCTTTTAATTTAAATTGGAAATCCGTGCATTTCAAAACTCAAAAGGATATTTAGCTATTTAGAACCAACAAGAGAACCGAAACCCCGTAAGTTAGGGCACAATTCTTCGATGTTCTAAAATGCGAAACATTGCCTTATTTATTGAAATTAGTAAAAACATGAATAAAAATCTTTAAAGTAATGAACAACAGAATGATATAAAATAGGCAGGAGACAAAAATAAACGAGTTGGAAATACATTGAAACAAATAATAAATATGACAACAATATTAAAACAATAACAATGCATGTGATATATTAAACGTAATAATAGTATCCAATGTGAAATAAAAATAACGAATATATACATAATAAAGATATTAAGAGTATGTACGTAATATATATATATTTATAAATAGTAATAGTGTTAGAAATATACTATATATAGTGTTTGAAGTATATACATAAAATAGTGAAAATATAACTAGTAATGTTAAAATATATAATATATACATATGTATGAAAAAAAAATGTGTACATAATATAGTGTAAAAAATACATACATAATATAATTAAAATATATACATACGATAACATGTAGAAAAAAAATATATAAATAATATAGTATTAAAGATATATACATAAAATGGTATAATATATATACGTAATATAGAATTTAGAATATACCTAATATATTAAAAGAATATATATAATATAATATTAAAAAATATAATAATAACAAAAAAAAAGAGAGGGAGAGAGTGGGTGATTTTCGGCCACAAGGCCGGTCACCATCAGGTCACCGGACTGCCGCCGGCCACCGTCGGTGCCACCGTACACGGCAGCCGGACCTCAAAAAAAACTTTTTCGGTAAAAATGGGAAAGCTTCTTCCTTTTATTTTTACTTTCGTATAAAAGAAACAAAATAAAACTGAAAGGAAAACAATAAGCAAACAAAGAACTTAAAACGAGAATAGACCAAGAAACCTCTTTTGCTTTGATATTTGATTAATCTCCAAAAAAAAAAAACTAGCATCTCCAAAAACTGGCCTTTACAATAACTCTTCTCCTTGATTACTCTAAAAAAACCTCTCAAAAATCCTTTACAATAACTTTCTCCCCCAAAACTTCTTCCTCCCCTAAATACAAATTATGAGAAGGCTTATATAGCCATTTACAAAATATTTTTTATTGTTTATGTCTTCATTTGTAGGTACAAGTGGTGGTGGAGCAAGTGTGGCTAATGGAGTAGGTGGTGGAGCAAGTGTGGCTAGTTGAGTTGGTGGTGGAGCAAGTGTGGCTAGTGGAGTTGGTGGTGGCAAAGACTAGGATTTAGTTGAGAAAAGTTTAGGTTGTGGGCTAGGGTTTTTTATTTTAATTTGGGCTTAGGGTTTGGGCCATTGGGGTTTTGATGTAAATTGGGCTTTGGGTAGTTAAGATTTTGGGTTTTGGGTTTAATTTTGGTGGGTTAGGTAAGGTTAAATTGGGTTTTGATGTAAATGGGTTAAAATTGGCCTACAACAGCTGCCCCTCTTTGCTTATTATCGTGTAACGGGAATAAAGCAAAGACACAAAGAAAGGCCAATTTTGCCCGGTCTTACTAAGTATGGACTTCTTTGGTGCTCTTCTCATCCAGGTAGTCTCTTTCCAAACCACTGTATCTTGTTGTCTTGATCAAATCCACTGCATCTTCTGATATATGCCTTGTAGCTTCGATTTACTCCAAGGTGACTTCAAAAAGATAAGATCTACAACTTCAATCTGCTCTTCCATCACTTTAGTCAGATAAAATTTGTGGTCTTCTCTTTTGCAACTTTTAGAAAGGCAAGATCTGATATCATCGATCAGCTCCACTGCAACTTCAATTAGCTTCACTGTAACTTCAGGGATATAAAATCTGTGTCTTCGATTAATTCCAGTCTTTATTCTTTACTCGGCATGTGATCCCGAGCTTAACTCATTTCTCGCAAAATGAATTGACTCTTTAAAACTAGGTATTAAAAACAGAAATTGAAAATAGCTCAGCACGTGAGCCAAGGCTCAACTCACTTCTCGCAATATGAGTTGATTTTTAAAACAAAATTTGTAAAACAGATTTTGAAAATACCTCGGTATGTGACCCGAGGCTCAACTCACCTCTCGTAATATGAGTTGATTTTTGCAAAGATTAAATTGAAAAAAAATCAATTGAAAATACCTCAGCGTGTGATCTGAGGCTCAACTCACCTCTCGCAATATGAGTTGATTTTTTTGACAAACATAAATTGAAAAAAAAAAGAAATTGAAAATATCTCAGCGTGTCCTGAGGCTGAACTCACCTCTCGCAATATGAGTTGATTTTTTGGAAAAACAAAATTTGAAAAATAGAATTTGAAAATACCTCAGCGTGTGAGTCAAGGCTCAACTCATCACTCGCAATATGAGCTGATTTTTTTGAAACACGGAAATTGAAGAACAGAAATGGAAAACACCTCAGCGTCTTGAGGTTCAACTCACCTCTCGCAATATGAGCTGATTTTTTTGAAAGACAGAAATTGAAAATACCTCAACGTGTCTTGAGGCTCAACTCACCTCTCGCAATACGAGTTGATTTTTGACAAACAAAAATTGAAATTACCTCAGCGTCTTGAGGTTCAACTCACCTCTCGCAATATGAGCTGATTTTTTTGAAAGACAGAAATTGAAAATACCTCAACGTGTCTTGAGGCTCAACTCAGCTCTCGCAATATGAGTTGATTTTTGACAAACAAAAATTGAAATTACCTTAGCGTCTTGAGGTTCGACTCACCTATCGCAATATGAGTTGATTTTTTTGAAAAACAGAAATTGAAAATACCTTAACGTGTCTTGAGGCTCAACTCATCTCTCGCAATATGAGTTGAGTTTTGACAAACAAAAATTGAAATTACCTCAGCGTGTCCTGAGGCTCAACTCACCTCTCGCAATATGAGTTGATTTTTTTTAGATACATAAATTAAAAAAACGGAAATTGAAAACACCTCAGCGTCTTGAGGTTCAACTCACCTCTCGCAATATGAGCTAATTTTTTTGAAAGACAGAAATTGAAAATACCTCAACGTGTCTTAAGGCTCAACTCACCTCTCGCAATATGAGTTGATTTTTGACAAACAAAAATTAAAATTACCTCAGCGTCTTGAGGTTCAACTCACCTCTCGCAATATGAGCTGATTTTTTTGAAAGACAGAAATTGAAAATACCTCAACGTGTCTTGAGGCTCAACTCAGCTCTCGCAATATGAGTTGATTTTTGACAAACAAAAATTGAAATTACCTCAGCCTGTCTTGAGGCTCAACTCACCTATCGCAATATGAGTTGATTTTTTTGAAAAACAGAAATTGAAAATACCTCAACGTGTCTTGAGGCTCAACTCACCTTTCGCAATATGAGTTGAGTTTTGACAAACAAAAATTGAAATTACCTCAGCGTGTCATGAGGCTCAACTCACTTCTCGCAATATGAGTTGATTTTTTTTAGAAACATAAATTAAAAAAAGGGAAATTGAAAACACCTCAGCGTGTCCTGAGGCTCAACTCACCTCTCGCAATATGAGCTAATTTTTTTGAAAGACAGAAATTGAAAATACCTCAACGTGTCTTAAGGCTCAACTCACCTCTCGCAATATGAGTTGATTTTTGACAAACAAAAATTAAAATTACCTCAGCGTCTTGAGGTTCAACTCACCTCTCGCAATATGAGCTGATTTTTTTTGAAAGACAGAAATTGAAAATACCTCAACGTGTCTTGAGGCTCAACTCAGCTCTCGCAATATGAGTTGATTTTTGACAAACAAAAATTGAAATTACCTCAGCGTGTCTTGAGGCTCAACTCACCTATCGCAATATGAGTTGATTTTTTTGAAAAACAGAAATTGAAAATACCTCAACGTGTCTTGAGGCTCAACTCACCTTTCGCAATATGAGTTGAGTTTTGACAAACAAAAATTGAAATTACCTCAGCGTGTCCTGAGGCTCAACTCACTTCTCGCAATATGAGTTGATTTTTTTTAGAAACATAAATTAAAAAAAAACAGAAATTGAAAACACCTCAGCGTGTCCTGAGGCTCAACTCACCTCTCGCAATATGAGCTAATTTTTTTGAAAAGCAGAATTTGTAAGGCAAAAATTGAAAAACAGAAATTGAAAATACCTCAGCGTGCCCTGAGGCTCAACTCACCTCTCGCAAGATGAGTTGATTTTTGAAAAATAGAAATTAAAAGTAGAAATTGAAAAACAGAAATTAAAAATACCTCGGCATGCCCCGAGGCTCAACTCACCTCTCACAATATGAGTTGATTTTTGAAAAGCATAAATTGAAATTACCTTAGCATGTCCTGAGGCTTAACTCACCTCTTGCATTATAAGTTGATTTTTTGAAAAGCATAAATGAAAAAACGAAAATTGAAAACACCTCAGCGTGTGACCTGAGGCCCAACTCGCCTTTCGCAATATGAGTTGATTTTTTTGAAAGACAGAAATAAAAACATTAAAATACCAAAAGATGTCATCTGGTGGAACTCAGGTGTCATTTCCTTTGATTTAGTACAGCTATCATCGAAACCTCTTGTTCTGCTGAAATACATGTATATGTCATGCATGATGTTATCATGATATGCACATGTTTGCCTTAAATGCCTTTATGCCTACATGATCATGCTATGCGCCTTGGGCTTGCTTGTCATATGTCCCTTTCCGTCATGATTTTTGATGATCTGCGTTCATTGCTTTAACTCTTGACTTTCTCTTCAGGCCCTATACCCGTCCTCTAGCTTCACGACTAATCTGTATTTCTTAGATATCGCTCTTTTGCCCCTGGTTGAACTTTGTCCTTGCTTTGAGGCTCTTGTACTTATCAAATTCTTATCCGGGTAATGCTTAGCACTTCTTTTGTTTAGAGTATGTCATTTCACTATTTATCATGTAAATGAACCACATAATGAGATGCATGAAAATGGTCAGGTAGGGACAAAAGGATACCTTACATTTATTCATTTCAAATGTAGCAAACAAAGAAAGTTAATCAATGATAGTAAAAAAAGTGTCATAAAGAGAAAGGGGATCGCATTTCAACAAATACAAATGCTCTAGATATTCAACGCATGAACTCTTCCACGTCCCTCAATC
Organism: Gossypium hirsutum; assembly: GCF_007990345.1. Classification (NCBI taxonomy): domain Eukaryota; kingdom Viridiplantae; phylum Streptophyta; class Magnoliopsida; order Malvales; family Malvaceae; genus Gossypium; species Gossypium hirsutum. Next base: position 72,808,116 of record NC_053432.1, read on the forward strand.
AAGAATCTTTTTGAGCATGGCTTTCTTGCGTAAGAGATTTTGAGTTTTCAAAAATGCTTCAAATACTGTAGTCTCTCTGTTTGACCCACCGTTCAAAACGCCTTCCTTTTTAAGCCAGTGCTTGCTTCATTAGAACGCCCTTTAGGGTTTTCATCCTAATCTTTTGTGTTAATCAAGACGCCCTTTTTGGGTTTTCACCTTGATCCCTCTCTCTTTTTCTTTTTTCTTTTCTTTTCTCTTTTTTTAAGATGCCTTTTTTTCGGGTTTTCACCTTGATCCCTCTCTCTTTTTCTTTTTTCTTTTCTTTTCTCTTTTTTTTAAGATGCCCTTTTTCGGGTTTTCATCTTGATTTTCCTTTTTTAAGCATAATATTTCTTCACAGCATCTGAATTCACTGGATTCAGTAACTCCTTCCCATCCATCTTAGTGAGAATCAAAGCTCTGCCCGAGAATGCCTTCTTTACGACATATGGTCCTTCCCAATTTGGTGCCCATTTTCCTCATAAGTCCTTCTGTATTGGAAGAATCTTTCTCAGCACGAGTTCTCCTTAGTGGAATTCTCTTGGCCGTATTTTCTTGTCATGGGCTGCGATCATTCTCTTCTGGTACATCTGTCCGTGACAAATTGCCTTTAAACGTTTTTCTTCGATGAGGTTTAACTGGTCATATCGAGCTCGAACCCATTTTGCCTCCTCTAGTTTCGAATCTATTAAGACTCGTAAAGAGGGGATCTCAACTTCGATAGTTAGCACAACTTCTATTCCATAGACCAGAGAGAAAGGAGTTGCCCCCGTAGATGTCCGTACAGATGTGCGATATGCATACAAAGAAAATGGTAGCTTCTCGTGCCAATCTTTATATGTCTCAGTCATTTTCCTAATAATCTTCTTAATATTCTTGTTGGCTGCTTCAACAGCTCTATTCATTTTCGGGCGATAGGGTGACGAGTGATGATGCTTTATTTAAAACTGCTCACACACTTCCTTCATCATTTTGTTATTCAGATTCAAGGCGTTATCTGAAATGATTCTCTCAGGCAAACCATATCGACAAATGATTTCCTTTTTCAAAAATCTGCAAGCTGCAGTTTTTGTCACATTGGCAAACGAAGCAGCTTCTATCCATTTTGTGAAGTAATCAATAACCACAAAAATGAACCGGTGTCTATTAGAAGCTTTTGGGGAAATTGGCCCTATAACATCCATGCCCCACATAGAAAAGGGTCACGGAGAAGTCATGACATGAAGGAAGGAAGGGGCTACATGAATCTTATCACCATAAATTTGACATTTGTGGAATTTTCTTGCAAAACTAATGCAGTCGCTTTCAATCGTCAGCCAGTAGTAACCGAGTCTCATAATCTTCCTGGCCATAGTGAAACCATTGGCATGTGTCCCACAAATTCCCTCGTGGACATCTTCAAGTATTTTTCTGGCTTCAACAGCATCTACGCATCTCAATAGTACTTGATATTTTCCTCTTTTGTACAGGATGTTCCCATCAAGAACAAATCTCACTTCCATTCTTCTGATTGTTCGTTTGTCATTCTCATTTGCTTGTTCGGGATACTTTTGGTTCTTGACATATTCTAAGATATCATGGAACCATGGCTGTCCATCTGGCTCTTTTTCAATGCTGAAACAATGTGCAGAGACTTCATATATGCTCATTTGAAGAGGCATTATTTCTGTTTCTCTGTTTGCTTTGAACATTGAAGCCAAAGTGGCCAGGGCATTAGCCAATTGGTTTTCTTCTCATGGGAGGTAATTAAAAGTTATTTCTTCGAATTCTTTAATCAGCTCTGCCACTAGATCACTGTATTTGACCAGTTTCGAATCTCTCACTTCCCAATCTCCACGGATTTGGTATATCACCAAGGTTGAGTCTCCGTATACCTCTAAAGTTTTGATGTTTCGTCCAATTGCTGCACGAAGTCCCATGATACAAGCCTTATATTCTGCTATGTTATTGGTACAGAAAAAGTTCAGCCTGGCAGTGAGTGGGTAATGGTTTCCTTCTGGTGATACTAAGACTGCTCCAATCCCGTGCCCCAATGCATTCGATACACCATCAAAGCTCATCTTGCATGACTTTTCTTTTGATGACTCACATTCTTTTTCTGTAATGCACATCAAGTCTTCATCTGGGAAATCAAATCTCAATGGCTCGTATTCCTCTGTTGTTCGAGTTGCTAAAAAGTCAGCTATTATACTCCCTTTTATCGACTTTTGGCTCATATAGACGATATTATATCCTGATAGTAGGATCTGCCATTGTGCCATTCTTCCTGAGAGTGCAGGTGATTCCGTCATGTACTTTATTGGGTCTAACTTTGAAATTAGCCATGTCGTATGATACAGCATATATTGCCTAAGTCTCCGAGCTACCCAAGCCAGAACGCAACAGTATTTTTCTATGGATGAATACTTTGCCTCATATTCAGTGAACTTTTTGCTGAGGTAGTAGATCGCATTTTCTTTCTTTCTGGACTCGTCATGTTACCCCAGTACGCAACCCATTGAATTCTCGAATACAGTCAAATAAAATATCAATGGTCTTCCCTGCATTGGTGGTACTAGCATTGGAGGACTAGACAAATACTGTTTTATCTTGTTAAAAGCCACTTGGCACTCCTCGTTCCATTCTCCGGGATTATGTTTTCGAAGGAGTCGAAAGATTGGGTCGCATTGGTTGGTAAGTTGAGCTATAAATCGGGCGATGTAGTTTAATCTCCCTAAAAATCCTCTGACTTCCTTTTACATGTGCGGAGGTGGTAACTCTTGAATAGCTTTTATTTTATCTGGATCAACTTCAATGCCTCTCTCGCTGACAATGAAGCCAAGCAATTTTCCTGAGGTAGCCCCAAACGTACATTTGGCCGGATTGAGCTTTAGTTTGAACTTTCTCAGTCTGTCGAACAACTTCTTTAGGTTCACTACATGCTCTTCTTCCCCTCGAAATTTAGCAATCATATCGTTGACATAGACCTCTATTTCTTTATGCATCATGTCATGGAATAACGTCACCATAGCCCTCTGATATGTTGCCCCAGCATTCTTTAACCCAAATGCCATCACCTTGTAGCAGAATGTTCCCCACATTGTTACGAAGGTAGTTTTCTCCATATCCTCAGGGGCCATCTTGATCTGATTATACCCCGAGAATCCATCCATGAAAGAAAACAATGAATGTTTTGCTGTGTTATCCACTAACGTATCAATGTGTGGTAAGGGAAAATTATCTTTGGGACTTGCTCGATTCAGGTCACAATATTCTACGCACATTCGTACTTTGCCATCTTTCTTTGATACCAGAACTATGTTGGCCACCCACTCTAGATATTTGGAGGTTTGTAGGAAGCCAGCATCAAATTGCTTCTTAACTTCCTCTTTTATTTTCAATAACATCTCAGGTCTCATCCGTCTTAGATTTTGTTGAATGGGTTTTGCATTCTGGCTTCAATGGGAGCTTATGGACCACTACATCTTTATCCAATCCTGGCATATCCTGATATGACCATGTGAATACATCTTTGTACTCACAGAGCAAAGCAATCAAATTATGCTTGATGCTCCCTGAAATAGAGGTCCCAATCTTCACTTCTTGCTTCCTTTCTTCAGCTCCCAAGTTTGTTGTTTCAACAAATTCTTGATGAGGCAAAATCTGTTTATCCTCTTGTTCCACCATTCTTAGCAAGTCAGGAGATGAGACATAGTCTTCAGCATTTTCTTCGGCTTCGAATTCTCCTAAACAAACAGCCTTCTCAAAATCGATTTCAAGACTCGTAACGGGTTTGTTCATGCAATTGATATCTGAGCACCTGAAAGTTGAACGAAAAAGGAAACTATAGAGGGGCATCCAAGTATTGAAACCAACAAACTGAATGTTATGGTATGGCATGAGGCAAATGTAAAGATAGGCTATGAAATGATTATGGAATTAGTGATAATGCGAAAAATCGTGACAAAATGCATCTTCATTAATATTCATTTAAATTATAAAGAGCGAATGCAAGCTCTTCCAAAAGAATTCTATTATATCTAAGGACATAACAGAATGTTAACGTTTGAGCATTACTTTGAAGACTTATAAACTACAAGAAGATCCTCGGCAGTCCAATTGTTCAATATGAAACCCGGGGGACAAGGGCGTATCTTTGAGAAGTCTTTACTCGCTTCAGCTCCTTTGTCAATGACATTTATACTGATATTCTGAAAACCCTCTTCGATCATTAACATTGTGTTTTGTGTACTATACTGCCCTGGGTATATCATTCCTGTAGACGTAAATGTTCTTGACAAATGAGGGAATTCCATGGGCTCCCATTCTGGTTCTCGGCCTAATGTTCTCGCAATCCTTCTTTCCTGATCTTTCTTTCACTGCTTTCTTCTTTGATGCATGTCCGGCTGGAACCCTAAACCGTATCGAGCCTTGTGGTGTACTGGCTTTAGAGCCCTGACTATTCCTTGCAGATATCTCCCTAAACCTCTTCTCGCTCGAGCTCCCCTTCCTACAGTCAACTTGACACCCATTCTGGTATTTCTCGATAGTTTTGGCACCGAAATTCTATTTCCCTCAGCGACAAAAGTGGCATTGACAAATTCAATGGCTCAGAAGGAACATTCCACTGCGTCTTTGCTTACTTCAAGATATGGCGCATCAGCAGAGATAGATGATATAATGTCTTCTTCTCCCTCGACAGTGACCAAACAACCATCCATGATGAACTTTACTTTTTGATGGAGAGATGATGGAACTGCTCCAGCAGAATGGATTCAGGGCCTTTCCAGAAGGCAGTTATACGAGGGTGTGATGTCCATGACTTGGAACTCGACATTGTAAATGTAAGGGCCTACTTCTAAAGGGATATCAATCTTTCCCATAACTTCACGCCTTGTCCCATCGAATGCCCTTACCGTGGAATAACAGGGCCTTAAATAGGACAGATCTATCAGAATTCTGGAAAGCGTGGCCAAAACCATGACATTGAGTGCCGAGCCATTATCGATAAGCACATTCGGTATTATGTAGCCCTTGCAACGAGTCGTAACATGTAGTACTTTTACGGAGCCTCTACCATTGGGTGATATTTCGTCATCACTAAAAGAAATGAAATTATCCGCATTCAAGTTGTTCACCCATCTGTCCAGCTTCTCCACGGATATATTGTTTGCCACGTAAGCTTGATTCAACACCTTCAGCAAAGCGTTCCGGTGTGGCTCCGAATTTAGCAGCAGAGATAAAACCGAGATTCGTGCTGGTTGCTTATTCAATTGTTCCACCATATTGTATTCTGTGTTTGATAAATTTCAAGAACTCCTATGCTTCCTCCTCATCCACAGGCTTTTTAGTTTTTTGCACGGGTGGAATTTCTTGCTCGACTTCGGCCTCATGCATCACTACTTTCCCTTTTTACTTCCAGTCACTGTTCTTCTTCACTGGTTCGACCTCTTTCAAATAACATCTTCCACTTCGGGTAAAATAACCTACCTCTCCAACATCTCCAGTTATGGCTTTCAGCTTTTCATCTTCCGGTGTGACGATATTGATGTCATATTTCTATGGTACGGATTTGTCGTCCTTATACAGGAAAGGAGACGGTACTTCGATTATCATTTTTGGTTTCATCGGCTCTTTCGTCGCGTCGTAATAAATTATTAACGGTCGATCCGCGCTATAAGGGAGACCTGATGACTGGTTGTCAGAGGTGCATACTTCTCTTTCGTTGGTCTCTTCCCTCTTGTTAAAGACCTTAATCTCCTTATTATCCATCCGGTCTTGAAGTAACATTTTAAATTCCTCACACGACTGAATGTCGTGTCCTACAATTCCATGAAAATTGCAAAAACTTTGACCTTCTTCTCCGAGAATTCTATCGGGGTGACAAAGTAATCCTTTCTTAACCAGTACCTCCCAGATTTTCTGCAGAGGCGTCCTTATTTCCGAAACACATCTTCTGACTTTCCATTCGTCCTCTTTCCCCACTGTGCTCACATTCCCTTCAGCATGGTTAGGGAACGGGTTCCCAGTTGCGTTACTGGCACTATCGAACCGTAGGATACCCGCGTCAATGAGTCCTTGAACTCTCCTCTTAAAGGCTAGACAATTCTCCGTGGAATGCCCCTAGTTCCCCGCGTGGTATGCACAACTAGCATTTGGATCGTACCACTTTGGGTATGGAGGTTTAAGGGGTGCCATGTAATAGGGAGAAATCAGCTGTTTCTCCAGAAGTTTTGGATACAATTCCCCATACGACACAGTGATAGGAGTAAATTGCGGTCTCTCAGGATTAGGCCTTGCTAGTCTTGGTTCGTTTCTGGACTGGCTTTGAGCGGGTACCGTGTTTTGTGGGAATGTGGTGACGGGTCTTTGGTTGTTCGTGGCGTATACGGGGTAGGAAGGAGGTGGTGCTTAGTAGTAAGGGGTTTGAGGGGGATACTAGAAATTTGGAGGTGGATAACTTCGAGGTTGGGGTTGGTTTGGATATGGATTAGGGGTATAACGACTCCCCATTCCCACCATGTGAGCTTCTGGTTCTTTCTTCTTCATGGGTGCTACCCTTCTTGAACTTTCTTGACCTTCCATTCTACTGCTCTTGACGACATTCTCTATAAGCTCACCGGATCTTACAATATCCGCGGAGTCTTTCGTGGCACTTCCCACTAGTTTCTCATAAAACGACGTCTTTAAGGTGTTGATAAAAAGGGCGGTTATCTCCGTTTTCGTTAGTAGGGGTTCCACTTGGGCTGAGACGTCCCTCCATCTCTGTGTGTACTGTCTAAAAGTTTCTGACGGCTTTTTCTCCATCATTTGTAAAGTCATCCGATCAGGCACCATATCTGATACATGCTTGTACTGCTCACAGAATGCCGACGCCAAGTCTTTCCAAGATCGGATCCTTTCCTTACTGAGCTGGTTGTACCACTGAAGAGCCGATCCTACTAGACTGTCTTGAAAATAATGTACAAGTAGCTCATCTTTGTTCACGTAACCGGTCATTTTTCGACAAAATATGACAATATGTGCTTTTGGACATCTTGTCCCATCGTACTTTTCGAAATCAAGCACCTTGAACTTCGGTGGCAGGATTAGGTCAGGTACCAAACTGAGTTCTTTAGCACCTAATACCGAGAAGACTTTAGTGCCTTCTATTGCCTTGAGTCTTTCTTCTAAATTCCTATACTTCTCTTGAGCCTCGTGATCATCTATTTTCAGCTTAGCTATTTCGACCGGATTATCTAAATCTGGAACTACAGGATTGGCAGGGGTTGCTCCGGGATTTGACATAAATTTTCCTTGCCCTAGATGAGCAAATGGCATAGGTCGTTGTTCCAATCCTGTGGATTCCTCTTGAGTATACCCTCTTTGTGCTACGTGGACATGTGGTGGAGTGAATCTTGGGGGATAGAGTGGATCCTGGTCATGATTAATTCTTGATTGAGGTTCCATACTGTTGGGGTTCTGCATTGGTCCTTTTCCTTTGACCAAAACTGATATCATCTCCATCATTCTAACCATTTGATCCTTTTGTTCAAGTGATTCCTCTCGAGATCTTACTATCAAATCCCTCGTTTCTTACTGTGACTTAGCCAGTTGTTCTTGTAATTCCTTCTAGACTCTTTCTATCCTTTCGATTCTTTCATTGAACTCAGCCTCCATTGCTCTAGCTTGTCGACGCGTTTTATACGAATGGCGTGGTTCCAGATTTGAAGTGTTGCAACTGCGAATTATATGATTCTAACCTTAGCGAATGATTATGGGATATGTATATGCAATGAATGGATGAATGGATGCAAAAAGAGGCATTGATTCTAATTCAATTTCATTAGAAGAACTTCACTAGGAGAAAAATTTCTTTACATAGAACGGATGATTACATATACGACTTCGCCCTAATGCCTAAAGTCTTAACTTTCCTAAGAAGCCAAACTAAGCTTCAGCCTCGGTCTGATTCCGACTTGTACTTTAAGTTCAATATATCAGCCTGAACTGCCAAGGTTTGCAAGTGATCAGCTATCTCCCGAACCTGAGTTATAGCTTCGCCTATGACATAGTCTCTTTCTCTAACCTGGTTTTGAGAGTGGTGAAGCTGTTCTCTGTAATGGTCGTTGTTTGTCTCAAGAAGTTCCACTCGAATTTTGCTATCTCGCAGTGCGGTCTCGAGTTCTTCTATTTTCCCTGTCAACTCTTCGATCCTGCTCAGACTAGCCTTTAGCTTAATTATTGAATTATGGCTACGATGTTGCTGAAGTAATCTTTCCAATTCAGCCACCCAAGCTCGTAACTTCTCCTTTTCGTTTTGGGTTTCTAACAAACTCTTCTTCAAAGTGTCCTCTCGTACTCGGGCATCTTGAAATATTTTCTCCCAATGGTCGGCTCTAATCTTTTCCTCTTTAATCTCTTGACGCCATTGCTCCGACGTTTTACCTAATCCGGCAGTTTTTATTGTTATATGAAGCTTCTTGTAATAGGTTTTCAGACTATCTAAATCTTCCTCGGCCTTGTTCTTTCCTTTCCTTAACTTCTCGGCCTCTAGCTTGTGGATATCGAAGTCTAACCCCAACTTCATTTTATCTTCTTCTAGCTGCTCTATCTTCTTCCCCAACTCCGAGTTTCTTTTCTCAAAATCTTGCTTAATGATCTCTAACTCGGATGGGATGACCCGTAAATGCTCCTCTATCGGTTGTGTGTTCCCTTGATTCTGCCTAGGGATGTTGTCGTTGACTCTTCTACCCCACCACCATTCATACTTGGGGGTCGTCATCGGGCCTGTAGTGAATCCTTTCATTCTTCGAGTTTGGTTCCATGCATCTGATATCTCGCGAACCCTTTTTTTATAATTGTTGTCTTTATAGGGGAACTCACATTGTGCCAACCCTTGTGTCACCTGTATAAACTGTCTTGATCGATACTACCTTAACACCATCAGTGGAGCGTATCCAATGGCTCCCCATATTCCAGCCAGAGGGACCCAGTCAAAATCACCGTACCTATATAAGATCTCGTCAGGAATCAACCACGGAGCCCTCAATTCAACGTCTTCGGTCCGTAAATTTTGAAGAATAATTATCCACCTCTCTTCGGAGATGCCGTCCCGCCTCGATGTGGCCACTGATTCTCTTAATGGGGAATAATCCTTAGAGAATACCCGATAGGAAACCTTCTCCACCTTCCAAAAATGACTGTGGAACCAAGCCAAAAGAAGCTGTGCGCAACCAATAAATCTTCCCTCGCCCGCTCTCCGGTATGTATTCAAGGATCGGAAAGTTTCTGCTAGGATTGCCGGGACGGGTGTGGTACATTTATCAAGTCGATCGAATAAATCTGAGACGGCTTCATCTATGTGTCCAAGTGCTTTAGGAAAGACGATCAAACCGTAGAGACTTAAGGCAAAAACATCAACCCTTTTCTTCGAATCCGGGTGTGCAAGAATAAAATCCCTCAAATTCCTTCAAGGAATACATTTACTATCCCCTTTTTGCTTGATGCGGGCTGCAACCCATTGCTCGCCCATCCCCATGATATTCATCAATTTCTTCAAAAAGGGAGGGACATTAACAGGTCTTGAATAGGCCCTATCGGCCTGAATCTTCGGGCAATTAAGTAACGCCATGTATTCCTCCACCGTAGGTACTAAATCAACTCCTCCGAAAGTGAAGCAACTGTAAGCGGGGTTCCAAAATTGCACGAGGGCCCGGAACAAGTACTTGTCCACCTTTACATTGAGCAAATAGCGTAGGTCACCGTAGTTACAGTAAAAGAGTTGTTTGACTTCGCCATTCCAACTATTCCATATATCCCTTAACTCATGCAGGTCGTTCTAAGTCACACTGATGCGAGTGAAATCCCACAACTCCGATTCATATCCCTCGGTCAAACTATCTCCTTTCTCCTATTGCGTTCTCTCAGACCACACTCGGACGGCCGCATTATCCTCTATTCTATCAAGAAATCCTTTTTTCATGCTAAACTCTTCTAATTAGTAACCGAACGTAAATCAACACCCTTTTATGATGAAATGTCATACGAAAATGATCAAAATAAAACAAGTTAGTATTATATACAAAGAATAGAATTCAAAGCAAATAGTGAGTAAATAAGCACCTAATCAGGTAACCACTAGGGTTTGGTGTGGTTCTACCTAGGGTAGGCTCCTAGGGCTCATTACATGTAGTTTGGTTCTAAAGTAAAGGTACCTGAACCAGCGGATTCCTCGATCCTCACCCATTATAGGTTTATACAGACCGAGTTCGATTCAGGGGAATACATTTCCCTACGGCTATACGGAGGTGAAAACCCCACGAAGACGCAGGTACGAATGTATCCCGAAAGCGATCCACTATCCTATACGGAGGTGAAGACCTCACAAAGGAGTAGTTTTTTACTTCCACTTAAGAGGGTGAAATCGACCAATAATGCGATGCGATATGCAAAGATACCTCAAAGAATTAAACCACTTAAAGCAAGCATATTATGAAGAGAGTCGTGAAAATAACAGACAACATGCAATGTAGTACATTTCCCTATGGCTATACGGAGGTGAAAACCCCACGAAGACACAGGTACAAATGTATCCCGAAAGCGATCCACTATCCTATACGGAGGTGAAGACCTCACAAAGGAGTAGTTTTTTACTTCCACTTAAGAGGGTGAAATCGACCAATAATGCGATGCGATATGCAAAGATACCTCAAAGAATTAAACCACTTAAAGCAAGCATATTATGAAGAGAGTCGCGAAAATAACAGACAACATGCAATGCAGTAAATTTAAAATCGATTTTCAATTTTTGACAAAAGACAAAAAAATAATCAATTTAAGGCTCGACTCTTGAATTCCCCAGTGGAGTCGCCAAGCTGTCGAAACCATTCTTTTGGAAACGGGGATCGACTTTGTTTGAAAGTGAAAATTAAAATAGGAGTCGCCACCAATCTTTTATCAGGTGTGATCGGATCACCTTTGTTTTAATAAATCAATTTTAGTTTACTAAAACAGGGCCTTTGGTCTACGAAACTTGAGAGAATGAGTTCGGGAGTCGGTTACGTATGAGGAAGGGACTTCAAATATGATCTTTTCTATTAATACTGATTTTAAAATTCTTGAATTAGCTTAAATCGATTTGTTTAAAGATTTCCTTATCTCGAGATATTGGAGCATCACATCCCGTAAGTTAGGACACAATACCATGAATTCCCGAGCACAAGGTCGTCTTTTAATTTAAATTGGAAATCCGTGCATTTCAAAACTCAAAAGAATATTTAGCTATTTAGAACCAACAAGAGAACCGAAACCCCGTAAGTTAGGGCACAATTCTTCGATGTTCTAAAATGCGAAACATTGCCTTATTTATTGAAATTAGTAAAAACATGAATAAAAATCTTTAAAGTAATGAACAACAGAATGATATAAAATAGGCGGGAGACAAAAATAAACGAGTTGGAAATACATTAAAACAAATAATAAATATGACAACAATATTAAAACAATAACAATGCATGCGATATATTAAACGTAATAATAGTATCCAATGTGAAATAAAACAACGAATATATACATAATAAAGATATTAAGAGTATGTACGTAAAATATATATATTTATAAATAGTAATAGTGTTAGAAATATACTATATATAGTATTTGAAGTATATACATAAAATAGTGAAAATATAACTAGTAATGTTAAGATATATATAATATATACATATGTATGAAAAAAAATATGTACATAATATAGTGTAAAAAATACATACATAATATAATTAAAATATATACATAAGATAACATGTAGAAAAAAAAATATATAAATAATATAGTATTAAAGATATATACATAAAATAGTATAATATATATACGTAATATAGAATTTAGAATAAACCTAATATATTAAAATAATATATATAATATAATATTAAAAAATATAATAATAACAAAAAAAAGAGAGGGAGAGAGTGAGTGATTTTCGGCCACAAGGCCGGCCACCGTCCGGTCACCGAACCGCCGCCGGCCACCGTCGGTGCCACCGTACACGGTAGCCGGACCTCAAAAAAAACTTTTTCAGTAAAAATGGGAAAGCTTCCTCCTTTTAATTTTACTTTCGTATAAAAGAAACAAAATAAAACTGAAAGGAAAACAATAAGCAAACAAAGAACTTAAAACGAGAATAGACCAGAAACCTCTTTTGCTTTGATATTTGATTAATCTCCAAAAAAAAAAACTAGCCTCTCCAAAAACTAGCCTTTACAATAACTCTTCTCCTTGATTACTCTAAAAAAACCTCTCAAAAATCCTTTACAATAACTTTCTTCTCCAAAACTTCTTCCTCCCCTAAATACAAAATATGAGAAGGCTTATATAGTCATTTACAAAATATTTTTTATTGTTTATGTCTTCATTTGTAGGTACAAGTGGTGGTGGAGCAAGTGTGGCTAATGGAGTAGGTGGTGGAACAAGTGTGGCTAGTGGAGTAGGTGGAGCAAGTGTGGCTAGTGGAGTTGGTGGTGGCAAAGGCTAGGATTTAGTTGAGAAAAGTTTAGGTTGTGGGCTAGGGTTTTTTTTATTTTAATTTGGGATTAGGGTTTGGGCTATTGGGGTTTTGATGTAAATTGGGCTTTGGGTAGTTAAGATTTTGGGTTTTGGGTTTAATTTTGGTGGGTTAAGTAAGGTTAAATTGGGTTTGATGTAAATGGGTTAAAATTGGCTTACAACAGTTGTGTTTAGCTGGCAAAGGGACTGATCAAACACATAATTAGGGTTAAAATAATTTGTAAATCCACTAAAAGTATCATGACTAATCTCCCCACCATAAACCATTACGAAAGCAATTTAGATTTATGTTTGTTAAAGAACCTTTCACCCTCATAGGATATTTTAAATTCGTTTAAGTTAAGTCTATTTACCCAATATAATTTACACTTCTAATTTAATCTATACACTTTTAAATATTTTCAGTTTGGTCCTTTCCATCCCATCAATACACATTCCAACTTATTCTCATGCTAAATACTCAATAGTAACTTTTTTTCCTTTTAGTCAAATTTACATTTCAATCCTTTTACCTTTTTAAATTTGCAATTTAATCTTATTTGCAACATTTTCACATCCACAATTCTCTTCATTAATTTCCAACTCCAATATTGAATTTCCGATCATAGAAATTCTCCATCAAAGTCGTTTCCCAATATTCTCGGAATTCACTGAAATTGAATTTTAAAATCTAAAAAATAGAGGGATTGCCTTTCAATTTTGAGAAGAGTAGAGGGACCTATGGTATCTTTTAACAAAATGATAAAATGCAAAAAAATAAGAGAAATTATAACCACCTCCCAGCTAAACCCACCACTATAGCCCAATACATTAAACCCATATTCATAATCTAGCCCGCTTATAAGTTTGCCCGTATCAAACTGTGGACCTAAAGAAGAAAATCAAGAAATCATAATTATCATCATCATCATCATTACAAGGAAATGCCGTTGCTTTCTGATTTATAATCATCAAACCTATAGTACACCTTCTTTTTTGTGGATTTTATATATAATTAGATTTAATTAACTCTAATGTAATATCTCCCCAGCGACAGTATCTATGGAAGCCAACAAGTAAAATGGAGAAGGCATTCCCCCTGTTGTATGTTCTTAAACATTACAAACTATATAATTGAATACCACGAATGAAATTAATTATTATATATTTATATATATGTGACCTTAGGAGGTTGTACCAGCTTGCCATCTCCTTCTTCAGCTGTGTTAGTATGTCCTCCATGGTATACTCCCTCGGCCAATTTGAAAGCAATCTGAACTTCGATTCCACCTGTTGCGATCGGATACAATCAAATTCCCCTCCCTAGGTTTTCTATCATCATAGTGATAACAATATAACAAAATAAAATTGCACAAATCGGAATGCACCCAATAGTTAATTACTTTTGAAATTATGAGTACCCGAGTTAAGCGTATTCACAGAAAAAAGGGAAGGGGGCAGATTTACACACTAAAACATACCAGACTGAACTTTTTCTCAAACCAGTGTAACAGTTAAAAATGGCAATCAATAAAAAGCAGCATAAATAACTGATCACAAATGAATGTAATATTATTGGCATACCATTCCAGTTTTATGGTTAACACAAGTCATATTGATCTTTGGCTTCTGGGGATAATCTTTGTCACAGAACAACTTTAGCTGATAGATTCGACCTTCATGTACAGTCTTAAGAAAATGAAAAATAAAAATCACCACAATGAAAGAAACAGAACGGATGTGCAAAATGATATTTTTCAAAAAAATCCCCAGCAAAACCCATTGCTCACTTCGAAAAAAAGGAGAGTGGGGTAATCCACAACGTATGTGTAAAATGATATTATATGGTAGTCCCATATATATATCAGCTAGAACTTTTAGCACATTGGCTTAATAACCAAAACAATAAACTGAGAATAAGTTCTAAGTTCTCTGTTTCGTCAAACGTTGGGTGAATACTCAATGCCGTAGCTTAGAAGATTTATATATGATTCTCCATAAAAACACCAAGTTTCAACTTAGGAAAAACACGAAAATATATCATATGTTAACTGAAAATAAGCAATTACATTGTGAGGACCAATAATGGTACCAGTCCAAGAGCGCATGTAAATATCATCTCCATCATCCATTCATAGCTTAGAGTACCATCTCCAATACATTTTTCTCCACGCTCAAGCACGGAGGCACTGCAAGAACAACTTATGATAATCAATAAAACTCATGATCCCTTATTCTGCTAATAGCATAAGAAGACTAAGCAGTGGGCTTAATGAAATATAACCCTTGTCGCCAAACAGAGTAGAGAAAGGTAATTAATTTGAATGCCATAAGACCTCTTCCATTTCAATAACACAAGCATAATCACATTGCACATGCCATAAATTAATTATTTGTCGCACTTATACGCATCATGGATGAGGTAGCTCTTAGCGCTTCTTAGGTATATCATGTTAATATCAGCACAAGATTCCAGTTATTCTAAAATGGTGACATAAGTTCCTAGAGATGGAATGCTAATTACAAGTAGCAATGAACATATTTATGTCATCACAAAAATAAGCAAATCATTTAGCTCAAATTTCTCGCCTTTCAACATTTAGCACATATTTATGTCACCACAACAACATACTTGTTAAATATATACTCAACCTGGACAAATTATCCATACTATACATCACACATAACAACAATGAAACCAGCCCGACAAAAGATGTAATCAAGAACAACTACCCAAAACTTTAAATCAATAATAATAATAATAGAAAATTTACGGAAACCCCTTCAAGTTCTTATCTCAATCGAAACAAAATGACCAAACCCACACGTAAGAACTGATCATGCATGAAAAACGATAAAACAACAAAACCTGTATAACCCATGAATGGAATCTAGAAATGACCAATAAAAACGAAAGATCAAGTGGAGAAACAAAGGGGGCATTAAGATAAAAGAGAAAAAAGGAGAGGGGATCGAAGAGCTAACCTACAACACCCGATCCACCTGAGCCAAGCGTCATTTATGGTAAGATATGTAAGGGGGATGGGAGTCAGAGTAAAGAATCGGGTGAAAGAATGGCTAAAGCCCAAGCTGTGAGATGCATGAGAAGAATAAAGGAAACATTTTGTTTTATAATTATTTTGTTATATTATGATAAAATAATAAGTATATGATTTTTTTTCAGTATTATAGTAATAATCAACTTTTTCTTTCGGTGTAAGAGCCTGAAAGAAAATAAAATTGTACATGTAGAATTGCGTACAACAATTTTATTTAACTTCATCCTTGATTTTTTTTAAGACAAGCTATATATAATTTTAGTTTAATGTGTTAAATAAAAAAATTAGCGTGTAATTTTATATATAAATTTTGATTTAGTGTAATTTTTTACATAAAATTTTAATTTGATTTAATTCTCACAAATTATTAATATAATTATTGACATGACATCATTTTATGTTTATATATTACATACACAAATAATTATATTTATTCAACATAAAAAAAATTTATGTATTTGTTTCTTTAAATGTGTATAGTTGACTCAAAATTAAAGTTTTATGCATATATTCGAATTACAACCAAAGTTCCATGCGTATAATTGTACAAAATCAAAGTTCATGTATCAATTTGTATATAAATCAAAGTTCATGTATAATTTTAAAATTTATCATTTTTTATATAATATAATTTGAATTATCATTTGATATATTGACCGTGAAATTTGTTAACTCTACAAGCAAGTTTAAGAAATCGTTGTGTCTTATTTAATTAAATTTTTTTAAATTTTTTAAAAAAGGATCAATATTTGGTGTATTGACACTGTACTTTTTTATTTATTCTATAAAAATTAAAAAAATTTCATATGTCTTTATATTTATATATATTAATATTTTATAGAGTAATCCTTTTTCTCTTTATTATTATTATTATTATTATTATTATTATTATTATTATTATTATTATTATTATTATCTCTCTTTATTTTCTATCATATATTGGGAACAAATGATTTCATATGCTTAATTCGCTTTTGCCAAGGAGTCTGTTCTTTTCAATTTTAAGAAAACTTTGACTAACTTTCTTTATTTCTTTCATATTATATATATATATATATTTAATGAATAAATCTAAAATTAAACTTTTTTATAATATGTAAAGTGGTACATGAATTTTAATTTTATATCATTTTATACATGTATTAAAGGTAGTTATAAGAGCAGTATCATTAACAGTTACAATTGCAATAAGCACTACATGTTACATAATTTATCTTATTTAGAATTGTCAATCTTTTAGAAGCCAATCTTTTGAAACAAAATGTTTTGGGTCATGGCTCTATTGCTATTTTGGATGTGTGTTGGACCAGCTTTGAAGATTGGTCCTACGAAGAACAAGTCCAAAAGATTAGATTGAATCTTATCAAACAACAAAATCCACGTTTTAAGGGAATTAGATCAAATCACTTGAAAACTGTTATCGGAGATCATTGGCTTATCTTGGACTTGTGAGAATTTTCTCAATACTGTTTTTATTGCTACTTTGATGGAGATGGTAATTGTAATTGATGTTGTATGTTAATGAGTGAAGAAAAATCCATATACTCTCACGGCTTGTACTTACAATATACCGAAAGTTTAACATTTATTCTGTCTATTAGGAATTCATTATGGCAACACAAGTCAAAATTTACAAACTGAAACTAATGAAAGATATGACCAAAACATTAAACAAGTGTAAATGAGAGTTGAAAACCTAAAACTTATCAAAATTAATCTTCTTTTCTTTTTCTTCAATTTCATCTTAAATCACAAAACTCTAGATAATTGGAGTCGATGGTGTACTGTAGTCTTATAGATGGGATTCAACTGTTTGATTGGGCTTAGCAATCTATTTCATATGTTCTAAAACTAGTTTTGCTATTAAATAAAGTTAATAGCTTTCATACATGGGTAGCATGCTATGCTGTAGTTGATTATGATTGTAAAGGGAGTATCTTTGTAACATGGAGGATGAAGAGTTTGAATAAGAGAACAAAATATTCTTTAGTTTCGTTTCGATTAGAGCTATTTATTGATTTTGGAATAAGTCACATGTGTAGCAGAACAGATATTGTTTTGAATCTATGCTTGGTCAGTATGTATATGTATGTATATTGTTGACAGGTTCTAGTAAATTAAATGAGTATTGTTATTATTAATAGAATTCATTTGGAGGAAAACTTACAATTGACATTGAGTTTGCAAATGACTAAACACATCAGGTTGTAACTAAGATTTGTTTTTTTGTGTTGATCAGTGACTAAATTTATGTGATTGGTTGGTCTCTAATCCGGAAACTGACGAGTAATGAACAACTAAATCTTTCAGTTTATTTGGCTCTGGCTCGTGCTCTTTCAGATACATAGGAACATTTCAATATACCATGTAAGACGCATACGATCAAGTCCAAGTAAACACAGTGTTTGGCATCTTCACTTCGATTGGGACATATGCATCCCTGCTTATGGATTACTCAGTTCTACCTGATCTCTCTTCCTAATTGGTGCATTCCTGCCCATTTATGAGCTCCTGTACTGTTTCTATCTTTTCAATTTTCCTAAGATTATTTGGAGAAATTGAAGTTATTATATCTGATCTTCTCTTCATCATTACTTTTTCTGTGTCTGAAATTATGATTACATAGTGAAATGATTCCTGTTTTATATTCCCTATGCTAGACGTACAAGATTCCAAGAGGGTTGAAAAGAGTGAACATAAAATAAAAAATTGAATGAACAAAGAAGTAGAGAAGGGGTTACCAAAATAGACCAATGTCAGCAGAAAGGTGGCATTTAGTGAGTGATGAAAAGAGAGCGCAAACTGCAAAATGAAGGCAGAAAAAGAAGAGGAAAAATTGTTGACAACTGTTGAAGAATTTAATTGGTATTTATAATCTGACGTAATATCTCCCCCTCCCCCCTTTCATTATATTCTCAACCGTCTCAATTACTCATGCATTTATGTGTTTTAATGGTCTTTCAATCTAATATGGTTCCCCTTCTCTTTTTCAATGCTGGAACTACCAAAACCTTACACTCTCCTTTCAAACCTAACAACCCTTTTCTTCTTTCTTTGTTTCCTTTTAGACAGTTTAGATCATTTTGGAAATGACATGATGTTTTACACAATTTAAGCTGAGGACCAAAACCCCTATTGCATTTGCAGCCTAGAGACGACTTCCCCTCGCGCAAAACACACCTTGAATCCAAATCTTAAATTTCATTGCCTTGTGAAATTGGTTTCAACTCAAAGCCTGATTCATCCAGTTGTTTATAGATATGGCATGCTTAAATGTTGGAATTTTACTTGAAAATAAAGAAAACGGCTGGCTTCTTGCAAATTCACAATGGTTGATTAGGCCCCCATTCCACATCAAATTGCAATGTAGCTGGGTGAGAATTGAGAAGCCAATCATGAGAGACATTGTGGGCCAAAGTCAAGCACAAATACTACTCCTAGAACAACTGTCCAACTAGAATAATTCCGACCCAAACCCATCCTCCTCTGCTCTCATTCTTAAGTACAAAGAAAATCTAACCTTTTTGTCATCGGGTTTTTATCCATCTTTCTTTTTCACTCTGCTGAGCTTAGCATTGCGTCACTGCCCCATCACCAACTTGTATTCTATGCCATTTTCTGATTTATTTATTATGAAAAACAAACACCGAACAATATAAAATATATTTACTTTTTTCATAAGAAAATTTGGGCAGCTGCAGTTAAACCAGTTTACATAGTCTTCTGCTAAAGAAGGGAGAAACCTAAAACCCACACCTAAACTACGACGACGATATCCACTACCCATAAACGCCCATATCTATGTTCTATGATTAGGCCACCCCCCCCCCAAAAAAAAAACAAAAAAAAAAGCGACCAGTTCTACTAGTCAACATTAAAATTAGCAAAAGGCCGAGGAGAGGAGGAGGGGAGGGGGTGATTCCTAGTTCCTACTTAGCCCTTCCTTGTCTTGATGGTGGTTGTGGTGGCAGTATCATGGAGGAAATCAAGTAAAACGGCGCTCTTACATTTGGGGCATTTAGGATCATCCTCTGAAAGCATAACGTACATCAAACACCTGGGGCACCCTACCAGAACCATGGATGTCGCCTCAGGGCTGCTTGAGTATCTGACGTTAGCAGCATCAACGTCCTGGTTCATCTCTGACGACACGCATGAGCTTGGAGGAGACGTTGGTGATATGGTAGCTGATCGGCTTGGTGATTCCACTCCTGGATTAACCCTTGCCCTTGGTGGCGATAGGTTCAGCTTCAACTCAAGCTTCGGAGCATTCCTGCGACTCATCTTCTACCCTTTACGTATAATTAACCTGAATGAAACATGTCAGAAACCAACCAAAATGATGAACAAAAAGTTATAAAATTGAATTGTATTGAAACATCGGTTACCTTAAAGGTCACGTAACCTTGGACTAGGCTAGGCTAGGCTACGCTGAAACCCTTAAAACTAACGCCGATTATGAGGAACCAAATCAAGTTGGGTTGGAAAGAAGGGAAAGTGGTTAGGGGATTGAAGCAGAAAAAGCAAAATATATAAAGGGAGAAATGAAGGGAGAGAAGATGGGTTCTAATTAAAGCTTAATTAAATCATGGTAGGGGGGAGAGTGGAAAGAGAGAAAGAAATAGAATTGAAGGATTGGTAGAAGAAGAGTTTAAATTGAGGCCAGGAAATGTATTAATGGCTGGAAAAAATCCCAAGAAGTATGCAGGAGGAGGAAAAAGTGGCAGTAATTTTTATTGCAATTTAACAAATCTGCAGAGAAGGTGAAGTCCTTTCATTCATTGCCTTTTGCTTTTATATGAGTAGCAATGAGAGGGGAGTCGGTGTTCTTTGAGTGAAAAGCTTTGAATTTTTTCTTTTTGAGAGAGAGATCAGTGCAAAATACAACAGAGAGAAAGAAACCCTCGATAGCCTTTATGGCTAATACCTCAGAATTTTTAAGAAACCAACACAAAGGCCACCTAAGAATTTAATATCAAACACCAATAAATTTAATGGCAACCCAATAAAAAAGATTGTATAGCTGCTAAAACCCAATTTAAATGTTCATCACCCCTCTTACATTTAAAAAATAAAACAACATCCCAGAATCCATATTAATGGCCAAAGGTTTTCTTTTTACATAGGAAACATGCAAAGTTAAGGCTTCCTTAATTTTTCTCTCACTATTGATAATTAAGATAAATCCTTAAGAGTTTCCAGGCGCTTTCATAACACTTGCTTCATGGTTCAGCTAACAACTTTACAAGTTTTGAACAAGTGAGAAGTCCATTCTTTGATTAATGCCACAAACCCATTTTCCCATTCAAGGATATGGATCTTTCCCTTTCCTTCTAAACAAGATATTAATAGTAGTTTTCATCCACAAACTTTGCATGGATATATGACATTTTCCCTTTCACCATAATTGCCCTGCTAATTTAAATCTTTTTCAGCATCCATGTGATCTTATTAATTGTCTCACACTTTAGATTATTTAATTCAATATAAATTCAGTGTTAAATATATAATTTTGTTTTTAAATATATTGCTAAAATATGCTCCAACTCCATATATTTCAAAGTTAATCCCTCTACTTTTATTTTTAGGTATTTAGTGGTTCTACTTTTTAGATTTCAAAATTCAAGTTTAATTGTTAACACTAATGAAATATTTCTATTAAATTTGTTGGTATGACATTTTGAAATAAAATAAATACTCACTTAACAACCATGTAACAAAAGAAGAACTTTGAATTGAACTTGATTTTAATTTAAAAATCTTGAACTATGTTAATAACTAGACTTCCATTTTAAAATCAAAATAGCAAATAAACCAAATTCCATATGTATAAAAAGTACAAAAACCTATAACATAATTTAACCTAAATGTAATAAATATTTTGATTTAAATGATATAGTTTTTAGAAGTTAAAATTTTAAATATTTTTACTTAACTGTTTAAATAAAAGATGAAAAATAATTCTTTAATATTTATTAAATTAATGAGTATTACTTTGATTAATACTTTTATTGTTGTAACAATTTGGAAATTATGAATTACCGGTAAAATACGTCAAAATAATTGGTTGGGATTTAATGATTATCAGTAATTTATAAAATATATAAAAATATATTTGTAAAATTGAAAAACTTTCATTGGAGTATGGTTGCGTTGGGTGATAGTTCAATTGAACCTCAGTTGGAAGTTAAAGAAGTGCGGTATTATGCTGATGGAATGGAGTAGGAAAAATGTTAAAAATAGACAGATCCAAATTGAAGAATTGAAGCAGAGGATTGGAGATATCATGGAGAGAGTTGATGGGAATGACCTGTTGAATACGTTGTGTGAACTAAAAGAGGAGCTTAAATCTGCATGGGAACAGGAGAAATTTTCTGGTTTCAGAGGGCAAGAAGAGACTGGTTAATGTTGGGAGATAAGAATACACGTTTTTTTCCATCAAGTTGTTGTTCAGCGCTAGCAGAAGAATAAAATTCTTAGAATTAAAGATGGTGACCTGTTGTTGGATGATGAAGATATGATTATTAATAAATTCATTGCGTTTTATGATGAACTTTTTAACAGTGAAGATGTGTAGTGGAATGATGAACTGTTGGGTGTTATACCAATGGAAGATATTGTGAGATGAATAGGTTACTAGTAGCGGACGTTACTGAAAAGGAGATTACTGAAGTAGTTTTTCAAATGGGACCTTGTAAAACTTTTGAGCCGGATGGGTTTAGTGGTATTTTTTACCATAAGTTTTGGGATATGATAGAAAGGGATGTGGTGGAGACTGTTCTGAGTTTTTTTAAGGAGGGAGTAAAGCGTGAAGAGTTGAATGAGACTAAAATTATTGTGATTCTTAAAACTAAAATGCATGTATTGGTTTCTCAGTCGATTAGTTTGTGCAATTTCACTTATAAAATCATTTCTAAGGTCATGGTGAATAGGATGAAAGATATTTTAGGGGGTGTGATTATTTAGAATCAAAGTGTTTTTATTGTTTTATTGTTGGTATGTAACAACTTGTTTTTTAGTGGCGTTGGAATTAGTGGTTTTAGAACCAAAATTCTTACCAATTAGTCTGTAAATATTATTTATTTAATATTTACGAGTCTAATATAGTGTCGTATTAAAGTTTGGTCCAGTGATTTTGATGTTTGATTGGTCAATTAAGGAAAAAAGATTAAATCATAAAAATCGTATAAATTAATCTCTATTGGATCTTATTAGCTAAAATGCTTAATTAGACTTTTTTAAGGGTTTATATGGAAATAAAACTGAAATAGTTGAAAATAATGTTAAATTATAATAAATTTTAATAAATTAAAAGTTTAGTTAAAAGAAAACATTAATGGGAAGGGATGGGAAGGGAAAGAATATTTCATTCTCATCTTTCCCAAACCGTCCAACACCATTGAAGAGGAATTTGAGAGCTTCAAACTCTTCCCATCAATAAGCCAATGTGAGTATTTCAAGGTCCATTTTCATAAATTTTATATTTTTGAGATCGTTGTAGTTTAATCTAATTAACTCAAGGATTGTTTCACAAAATTGTTATAAATTTGAAAAGTTGTGATTTATGAATTTGAAGTTTTTAGATGTTAAATGATTAAGTTTGAAGAGTTGGTGTTGAAATAGGATTATTTTGTAAAGTGAATTTAGTTAGTTTTGAATTCAGAGACTAAATTGATAATATATTGAATTTAGCATGAAATTCTTGTAAATTTTAGTTGTTGGGAGCTGTTGAGGGACTATTATTGCATTTGAATCTAAGGTCTCTGGTTAATTGTGAAAAATATGTGTAAGTTTTAGTTTTAGGGACTAAACTAAATAAAAGGTAAAAGTTAAGGGAAATATTATAAAATATTATTAAAGGATCATATGCATATATTTAGACATTATAAGGTATTTGAAATTGTTAATTTAGTTAAATTATTGTATATATTAAGAAACAGGTCAGTCGATAAAGAAATGCGAAAAGTGAAAAATTGTTGAGTAGTTCTTAGCGTCGTGTTTGCTGCTGTTTCGGTTGAGTACTCCTAACCGTCCAAACTTAATCCTTATGATTTAATTACCATATAAGTCCACTCCCATTAACTAAATAAACCATTTAATTAATAGAAACCAATAGTCAGTGAATTTTGTAACTTTTACTATGTAGTCATTTTTCTTTAATTAACTATCCATAGATTAAAATTTCTGGACCAAACTTTAATACACCTATATAATCACTATGTAAATATTTAATACAAATATTTACGAGCTCAGTTTATAAAAACAATGTCTCAAAACCTCATTTTTCAAAACCATTTGACTTTAGGGACAAACCTCTTGAACTTAACTATTTATTCATTTAGCAAAAATAATAAAATTAAAATTCAATATATTACTAAAATTGACTCGTAAATATTAAAAATAATATTTATAGACTTACTCGTCGGATTTTGATGCAGTCGTTGAGAGCACCAAAAATATCCTATCCCTGTAAAATATTGAAAATAATAAAAATAATAGTATAAGTTTGACCCAGGGACCGGATTTGTATAATTGCTTGGTCTTCAAAATCGTGCCCAAGAAAACTTGCGTACCTAAAAAAAATAAAACAAACAGAATTAAAAGTTTTGATTTAATTGGAATTGCGAAAATTAAAATTGAAATAGTAGAGATAAATACAGTTGAGAAAAAGTTTCTTTTAAAGAGATTCCAGCCTCCGGTTGCCTCGATCCGCCTTGGGTTCAATCATTGGCTTTTAGGTGATCCTTCTCAAACAGAATAAGCCAGTTATAGTGGAAGAGGACGCCTACGGCCACCAGCTCCAAGAATTTAGACTTACGATTTAGAGGAACTTGACTTTAGCCAACAATATCTTCTGTGGGACCATCTTATGCTAGATCATCGTTTCTCAATGGCGAATCCCACGTCATTTTGTCTCTTGGGCTCGCCAACCTTTGACGCAGTAAGCTAACGAACCGACTGTGCAACCTTCCCAAAATATACAAAGCAACTGTTCCTTGCACACGTTGAAAAGATCACTTTTTAAGGGACATGGACGGAAGCGTTAGCCCCGTAATGCGGAGAAACGATGAATACTCATTGAGAAGGCTAAGTACGGATTCTAAGCCTCATGAACCCTTTTTGGGGAACTTTGAAAACTTTCGGCTAGATAGATTTAGTGGCCCATGTTTTTTGGGGGAAAAAAATAAACATAATGAAAATAGAATTTTTATTGGAAAAAATATGGAAAGAACAAAAGGCTAAACTTTTTGGGAGGAGTGTTTACAGAAAAGATGAGTGAAATTTGTGTCACTCCATCCCCTATTTATAGTACTAGAAAACCTAGTACAAATTTGTGTCTCCTACTTCGCATGCTGGCCCAATTTAACTTTAAATTCACATTTTTTGCCCCCAAAAATTTTTTTGCCTTCAATTTAGTTCCTATAAGATAAAAAGCCATAAAAAGCTCAAATTAGTAGGATCATACTCAAAATAAACATATAATTAATACATAAAAATATGTCATTCTAGAGTATTATCAGATTTGCGGGCTCCGAAACCACCGTTTACAACACCATTGAAAAACGAACTGTTACAAATAAGGCATCATTCTTTATAAATTATCACTAGAACTCATTGTATCATATATTGTATCACATTATCAAACGCAATTCTCAACCGCAATTATATATATAATTTAAGATGGCTCAATTGAATCGAGTAGTAAAATATATATGTACCTTGATCATGTTTGTCACCAATATCATTCAATTATGATTAACTACTTGTTTAAAGAATAAATTGAGAACAATTATGACAATACAAACTAGATCCGTTGTTTGTTCTCCATTCTCATCCTTCCAATTTCCTTTTATTTTTTTAGCCTTGTTTGATAATTCGATTAGAAAAATAGTATTAGTACAGTCAACAAGGCATAATCAACAACCAAGCATAGTTGCATACTTTTACAATTAAGTCTCTTTTTTACCTTAATATTTAAAATGTTTGTATTTCACAATCTACCAAATTGAATTTAAATCTAACTTTGTATTTATTTATTAGGGACCTCATGAAATCATTATTCATTATCAAATCTCAATTTTTATTCTTTACAATTAAGTTCCTAACAACACATAATTAATCAAGTAATTCAAACATGATTTAAGCTTAATTCAATATTCCCACCACATTTCTAACATGTTCTATCCTTAAACTAATGAACCTTACACATACATGCATTTGAGCTATTAACATCAAATTTTCTAAAGCTTTCCAACAAGGAAAACTAAATAAAAACTTATTAATTCACCATTCGAACACTTGGGTTTCTTCAATTTAAGCTTAAAAGCTAATAATTCATCAAAAATCAATTGAAAATCATTCCTTACCTTAAGAATTAGGTTCATCAACGGTGAAGGTCTAAAGAAGTTTTTCCCTTTTGCTTTCTTATTAAAATCGGTTGAGAAGATCAACTCCACTCATTCTCTTACCTTTACTGTATGTATATATATAATTTAATTGGTAATTAACTAGTAAATCATGAAATTGATGGTTAGGATTTAGTTTAGTTATAATTAATGGAGATGGACGGTTGAAATGAAGTTAGGCCGCTTACGTATATTAAACATGGGTTATTTGTTATGATGCGGTTGGTGAGAGCACCAAAAATATCTTTTCCCTATAAAATATTAAAAATAATAGTAAAAGGGAAGTAGGGTTAAATCCTCAGGGACTTGATTTGCACAAATACCTGTTCCTCGAAATCCTGGACAAAGTCGTGCCTAATAAAGCCTGTGTACCTGGAAAAAAAAACAGAATTAAAAGTTTTGTTTGAATTGAAATTGCGAAAATTAAAATTAAAATAGTAGAGATAACAGAGTTGGGGAAAAAAGAGTTCTTATGAAGAGATTCCAGCTTCTGGTTGCCTTTATCCGCCTTCGGTTCAATCCTCGAATTTTAAGTGATCCTTCTAAAACAGAATAAGCCAATTATAGTGGAAGAGGATGCCTACAACCACTAGCTCCAAGATTTTAGGCTTACGGTTTAGAGGAACCTAACTCTAGCCAACAATCGCTTTTGTGGGACCATCTTATGCTAGACCATCACTTATCAATGGCGAATGCCACGCCATTTTGTCACTTGGGCTCGCCAACCTCTGACGTAGTATGCTAACGAACCGACTGTGTAACCTTCCCAAAACATACAAAGTGGTCACATATTTGCACAAGATGAAAAGATCACTGTTGAAAGGATATGGATGAAAGCATCAGTCCTGTAGTGCAGAGAAGTGATGAATACTCGTTGAGAAAGCTAAACGCAGATTCTAAGCCTCATGAACCCTTTTTGGGGAATTTCGACAACCTTTGGCTAGATAAGTTTAGCGGCTCATAATTTTTGTGGAAAAAGAAATAAATGTAATGAAAATAAAATTTTTATTGAATAATATGAAAGGAAATAAGACTAAGCTTTTTGGGAGAATGAGTGTTTATAGAAAGATATGTGTAATTTGTGTCACTCCATCCCCTATTTATAGTATTAGGAATCCTAGTCTATTCCTAATTAAATTTTAAAAGATAAATACAAGTAAATCAAGATAATTAAAGATAAATACCAAAATTAAATCTAAATAATAATCTTTAATAATTATCTTAATATAATTAAAAATTAAATAGAGTCTTGTATTTATAAAATCTCTTCTTTGCATTTTTGCCCCCAAGTCTTCCACACTTTGCATTTGTGGCACCACTTCCTTCCTACTTCGCATGCTGGCCCATTTTATCTTTAAATTCACACTTTTTACCCTCAAATTTTATTTTGCCTTCAATTTAGTCCCTACAAGATAAAAAACCATAAATAACTCAAATTAGTAGGATCATACTCCAAATAAATATGTAATTAATACATAAAAATATGTCATTCTAGAGTATTATCATGTTATTTAGTCATTGACTTAGCTTCCACTTAAAGCCTTGTTATTTAGTCACTATACTATTTTCACTAATTATTCAAATAAATAATTTTATAAGTCAAATTACTATATATACGTATTTTTTTATAGTTAACTCATAAATTTTTCAAATTAAGAAAATTCACCCTCAAATTGAATTTTTTAACACCAATAAAAATCGAGTCATCACTAATTATTCAAATAAATAATTTTATAAGTCAAATTACTATATATACATATTTTATTATAGTTAACTCATAAAATTTTTAATTTAAAAAATTCACTCTCAAATTAAATTTTTAACACCAACAAAAATCGAGTCGTTACAGGCATATGGCACATTACTACTACACCCAAGGAATATGGAACTCAATGACTAGGACCTATGCCCAACCACCCTCTTCTATTAATACCCCTCACCAGCGGAGTTAAGAAAATAAGAAACCATCCGCACAGTCTACACTTTGTCAAAATCTAACCCTAAACTCTCTCAAACCTCTAGCTTACTGACTCTTTGCACCATTCTTAATGTAAATCACCTTATTCTTGCAACTTTTTGCACCCTATTCAGTATGAATTGTCCCCATTGTACTACTCAACAGTTTCCTATAACTTTAGTGCTCTAACAAATGTAAATATAATGTAAAATATAATATAAATTAATGAATATATCAATTTTTTATCAGAATGAAAAATATATTCTATTTTTAATTATAAACATAGTATGTTAAGTTTATCATTGGTTGAGTTAGTATTCTAGAGTCGATATTATTGAGAAATTTTACATGAATATCACCTGACTTAAATAAGACTAAACTTAGACCGTAAAATGGATGAGGATACATAATTATAAAAAAAATATTGTTGGTAGTTTTTTATTATATGTATCGTAGCCTTGGAATGAATGTTTTAATTTAAATGGCCATGCTATTGTTATATCTAAATTATTAGATTTATCATTAGAAAGAAAAATTATAGTAAAAGGAAAGGAAAATGAGTAGTTGTTTTCAGCTGTGTTATTTAGGTGCCTAAACTCAAGGATTTTCACTGACCTGTCCTCGCTTAGAACAAGGAAATTTTGTGGATAATTTCAATATTATTTCTTTCTTTTTTTTTGCCCTCCAAACATTGGGAAGGGAAATTCCATAATTGGGCCATCATTAAACTTACAAATTTCTCCTCCTCCTCCTTTTTGTAATATTACTATTTCATCATCTTCTTCAATATTCCATTATAATTGGGAATTCAAGTGATAGAGGAATCCATTTACAATGTGTAAAAATTAAAATAGTTTTACATAATTTCATAATTATTTATATTATTAATATTTTGATGATTTAATCGTTGAATCTATCAATATAATTATACTTGTTATGCATGTAAATTTTTGAATCGATCCGATATTTCTATCATTCGATCTAAAATTTATATATATATATATTTAACGGCTGATTTTTTTATATAAAATAAATAGTTAGAAGTTATAAATTTACATTAATTTTAACATGCATAATCTACATTAATAGATCATAAAATATAAGAGTTGGATCTTTAAAATATTAATAATATAAAGATATGTAAAAATATTTTAATTAAGTAGATACTTTTCATATATATATAAAAATTAAATGTTTGGTTTCAGCAACAATCCTTTTAGAAAACCAAAAACAGACTTTGGTTGAATTTTAGGGGAAAAAAAGAAGAAAATTAGGGCATTATTATAGATAACTAAAGGTGTGTATGAAGTAAGTGATAATTTATAAAATTTAGATTTTCTTGTTTATTTTTGAATAAATTATAAAATATTAAAATGTTTATATATCAAAATACCCTGTACATTAATTCTCCACTTTTTCCGCTTTAGCATTTTAAAGATATTTGTTTCTAATCAGATACTTTAATTATATCTCCACTAAACAAGTTTGTATATATATCTTACATACATTAAAATTTTAAATTTTGGATCTTTTAATTATATAATTTTATTTGCATATTTTCAAAATAAAAAAATCATTATTAACTGAAATAAATTTTAAAAATTCTAAAATATTAAAAAAATAAAATTATAAAATTATAATAAATTTCAATAAATTAAAATTTTAGACAACTAAAAATATGATGTCTAATAGAAACTATAATAACATAAAAAAAAAGTTAAAAGGGTTCAATAAACGGTTCAATTTTTCTAAAAACCAGAGAAAGAAAATTAAGCTCTCGATTTTGTAGTTTTATCCACAATTAACAAATTAGATAAAAGAAAGAATCAGTCGCATGAACTTCTAAAACTAAATAATTATAATAATAATAATAAAAAGAAGAGATTTACCTGTTGTGAGACAAGAATCGCCATATTTTATCTTTATAATATATTTAGAATTTTTTTTTATAATTTTAACAACTATATCTAAATCTTGTCCTGATTTAAAAGATACTAGACGACCATTTGTTCAGGTTCATTTTGAACTTAAATTTTTATTTTTTAAAAGTTTTATTTATTATTCTTTATAATTTGTATAAAGTTTACAATATTTTTTATAATTTTAAATATATTCTAAATTTTTTATAATTTAAAAAGCTACCTCTGAACAAATATGAATTAGTGAATGACCTAATTCAAGTAAACCTAAATGTCTATTTGTGCAAGTTGATTATGGACTTGAATTTTTTTTAATTATATATTTTATTTTATTTTTACCTTTTCCTTTTGCTGGTGTGGACCACTATATTAACAACATGACAACTAATTTAATAATAATTAATCGCCACATCAGCATAGTAGTGGTTAATGATGAAAAATGTTGATCAAAAAGTTTAATTGATGAATGCTTAACATTTGAGGAATTAATAGGGTATGTTTTTCGTGAAGAGACTTAATTAATTTTTTAGAAAATGTGAAAGATTTATTTAACCTTTTAGCCTATAAAACTTTTTATTAGTTTTTTATTTTTTGAAGTTTATATAATTCTTTTGAATTTCAAATATATATATTTTTAATTTTTTAACGTGGTATTTGTATTGTTAGATTAAAACTTCCAAATAGCCACTCATGAAAAAGAGGCCATGAATAGAAAAGGGTGAGGTGGGTGATTCAAATTTTTGGGATCACGAATGATGCAATGGAAAAGGTTTATGAAATAATTTTCATAAAGTTTTTAATAATATGATATTTAGGTCATGTATCACTTTGCGCCATTTAAAACTTGAAAAAAAAAGTTATGCAAGTTTATATTCTTTTTGGTCAAACCATCGATCTTGACTTGCATAATCTTGGTTTCAAAATCACTTTTATCATCGGTTAATGATTTATTTTCTCCTTTCAATTTTGCAATCATTTTCCTATAATTAGAATTCATGACTTCAAATTCCAAAATTAATTTATTAAATGCATCTCGTAACTCATCAAAATTATATGAATTTGAATCACTAGAATTAAGAGATACCTTGGGCTCTTCAAGAGTCGTAAGATAAAAGTTGACTACTTTATTTTCATCGTCACTATCCAATGAGTCATTATCACTCAATGTAGCCATTATTGCCTTCTTTTGTTTACTTGATCCCTTCTTTCTCCACAAAGGACTCAAAACTTAATGTGACCTAGTTTCTTACACTTATAGAAAATGATTGAGTTCTTTTCCTTTTTGCTTGATTCACCTTTAGTGATTTCTCTTCTTTGAGGTCTTTCGAACTTCATGAGCTTCTTAAAGTTTGTTACAAACATAGTCATTACTTCATCATCATTGATTTCATCAATTGAGTCATCACCATCCTCTTGAGCTGTTGATTTGAAGGTTACACTAACCTTTTTTAGAGATTCTTTGGCCTCTTAGTTATGTTTGATCTTCATTTCATAGGTGAGAATGAGCTAATTAACTCATCAAAAGAGCTTATCCAAGTTTTTGTATTCTTCAATAATCGTCACCTTGGCCTCCCAAGACTTTAGAAAACTATTGAGCATGTTTTGTCACCATCTCCTTGTTGAGATAAGTCTTTTGAAGAGCTTTTAGACCATTGACGATGTTGGTTAATCTATTAGACATGTCTTTGATCTTTTTTCTTGGTTTAGATTTGAACAACTCATAGTCCAATGTGATCAAGCTAATCTTTGATTCCTTCACTCTACTTGTGCCTTCATGAGTGACTTTAAGCTTCTCCCGAATCTCCTTAGCATAACCACATATTGAAACTCTATTGTGCTCATTTAGGCCAATAAATAGAGTA
The DNA here is from genome assembly GCF_007990345.1 of Gossypium hirsutum. Taxonomy (NCBI): domain Eukaryota; kingdom Viridiplantae; phylum Streptophyta; class Magnoliopsida; order Malvales; family Malvaceae; genus Gossypium; species Gossypium hirsutum. The sequence goes on from NC_053432.1 coordinate 72,839,841, forward strand.
TGCATGGCTTTGGCATTGAGTTGAGTCATTTTCACATTCACCTCATCGCATTCTTCTTCTTCTTTTAGCACAATGGAATCTCCCGCTCTCTTCTTTGGGATTGAAGACCTATGTGTGATCACCCTCCAAACTTCATAGTTATTAGTCTCATTGTAATTTGTGCCACTAAAAGTGGGGGCCTCATTGTAGAATGACATTCTCCCAACATTGTTAAGTTTTGCTTAAATTCCATGACACATCTTCTATGTAAGCAACCTTTTGATATTTTTCTTCTATCTTGTGGATATTTTCTTTTGGTTCTAACACCAACTCTAGAGTTCTAACTTTGATATCAATTGTATGCTCAAAAAACACCAAAGGGGTGAGTTGATGATCAAATACTGCAAACAAAAGATTAAAAAAAAAACAAAAAGACTTGTAGTCTTTCGACCTTAAGTGCCTAACCCCACTACCTAAATTTTTTTTATATAAGGATTTTTCTAATTCACTAAATTTTAATTGATACCTTTCAAGGATAAGAAATAACTTTGTACAACTCTCTATCTTTTTGTATTGATAAGATAGCACGACTAAACCACCTTAAGATTTTCTACCCCAAAACCTTAAGGAATCTCAGAAATAGAAAAATAAAAGCAAACAATAGAAATCCTCTCAAAGGTATTGGTTTGCAATGTTAAGCACTCACAAATTACCAATAAACAATTGAATGAAAAATAAGAGCTCAACCTAACAAGTTTTAACAAATAAAAAAAAGAGTAAAATATGAAATCAATGAATGCACGATCTTTGATTGCTTGAACTTGTTTCTTGTTTTCACTTGAGTGTAATGAGATTATTTATATCCCCTCATTGAATCCTAGTTATTTAGATTGTTGGAGAGAGTTTCTAGTTATTTTGAACAATAAAGCAACCTTACAACTTGTGATATCGCCTCCTATAAAAATGGTATATAACTCTAAGAAAAATAATTGTTAGAAATGTTGTAGTATCGATACCATGAAGCTAGATATTGATGATTTTGGGGCTAGTTATGATTCATCAAGAATAGGTATCAATATTTTACCTTTTTAGATTAAGCTATGGCCATTGACTTGTAAGATATTGAACTTTTATTGAAGGTGTCAATAATTTGGTGCAAGTAACATTACTAGGGAAGCATCAATAATTTATTCCTCTAGAATGTGTTGTGAAACTGTTTGAAGAGGGATACCAATACCTATTGATGTGATATCGATACACTAGCCTTGTTTGATAAAGCATTGAAAAATTTAAGCCAACTAAAAATTAATATATTAAATAATTTAATTTTTTGAGCATATGTGATAATCCATAATAAAAAGTAAATAATATAAGTTTTTCAATGAAAAAGTCCAGAAAATGTTCAGTAGATAAGAAACTACTTATCACTCAGAGGCGAAGCCAGGGGGGCTGGCATGGGCCCCAGCCTCCCTAAAATATAAATTTGCTCTTTTGACCTTTAAAACTTTTTAAAAATTTTTAATTAGTAAAGGTAAAATTGTACTTTGGCCCCCCTAAAATTATAAAATTTTGATTTAATCCTTTACAAATTATAAAGATATAAACTATAAAAAATTAAAATTTTATCCGGCCCCCCTTAAAAATTTGTTCTGGCTTCGCCCCTATTATCACTGTCGTAACCATTTTTTTAAAAAAATGGGAATCAGCTTAGATTTTTGGAAATGAAAACGAATAGAGGAGTCGCCACCAATCTTTTTTGATGAGGTATGATCGGATCACCTTAAATTAATCATTTTAATAAAAGTTAAGATTTACTAAAACGATAATTTTTGGTCTACGAAAATCAGAAAATGAGTTCGGGAGTCGGTTACGCACGAGGAAGGATTAGCACCCTCGATACGCCCAAAATTGGTACCTAGTTGATTAATTAGTGTCTTAGTGTCGAAAATTTGAAAACTTGAAAGAATTTAAAATACGATCCCTCTTTGTAAAGAAAATACTCAAATGTTAAAGACCTTTTCGTCTCACAATATAAAATGACACATCCAGTAAGTTAGGACACGACATCTTGAATTTTCGAGAGCGAGCTTGCCTTTTATATAAAAATTCGTGTATTTCAAAAGGTTATTCAGTTAGTTAAGGTGAACGAGGAAAATCGAAACCCAGTAAGTTAGGGCACGTTTCCTCGAATTTCCGAACACCGAATATTGCCTTTACTTGCAAAAATCTTGTTTCGAGGTAACAAAATGCCATACCCGGTAAGTTAGGGCACAACATCTCGTATCTCCGAGAATAAGCATTTTTCAAAACTCATGTCGCGATTTAAAAGAGTATTCCGTTATTTAGGTTAAAGGAGAAAAATAGAAACCCAGTAAGTTAGGGCACGATTGTCTCGAATTACCAAATACGGAATATTACTTTTATGAAAGAATTATTATTGGGTTGGATATAATGATAATAATAATAATATTAAAGTAAAGTAAATAATAATACTATATATAAAAAATATATATATATATGTATGTATATAATAGAAATACACACTACTATATAATAATAAATATAAAATACAAAAAGCAAATATAATAAAAATATTAATTTAAAGTAAAAAAAAACAATACTATATATAAATATATATATATACATAAAAATATACACTAATATATAATAATAATAGTAATAGCAAAAATAATGAAAATGTGAGTAATATTAATAATATATATTAGAATACAAAAGTAAAGTAATAACAATAGGGGTGATAATAATAATAATAATAATAATAATAATAATAATACAAACAATAATACATATATATATATATATAATAATAGTAGTCAGAAATAAAAAATAATAGAAGTAACAATAATGAAAGTAATAATATAAATAAATATGGAGAGGGTATATATAATATAATAATATAAATAATAATATATACATGAGAAATAAAAATAATATAAATAATAGTAAAAATAATAAAATAAAAAAAATAAAACAAAGCTCTCAACTCTCTCCCTCTTTCCCCATTCCGGCCATGGTCCGGTCAGTACCCAGGCGCCGGACCGGTGCCGTCTACTGTCTTTGCCGCCGTCGCCGGCCACTATGTGCGGTGGCCGGAATTTAAAAAATGTATTATTTTTTGTTTTATTTTTTATTTTTATATCTAAATATATGTAAACTATTTTTGAAAGAAAAGAAAAAAAAGAAAAAATGTTTATATGTACAAAAAAAAGTGAAAATAAAAAGGAAAAAAGAAATAAAAACCTTAACACGTTTGAATCTTTTCTTCTTCAATACTCGTTTTTTTTTTATTTCAGATTTGCTTGCAAACCTTTTGCTTTTACATTTTTCTCTTTTTTTTTGTATCAAAAAAACCTTTCAAAAATACAATTCTTTCCTCCTCTCCCCTTTTTACAATGGACTTTTGGTTTTGGTTTTGTAGCCATCTTACATACATTTCTTATCATTCTATGTCTCTTCTCCATTTGATGGTGTAGGTGCAAGTGGGAGACAAGGTGGTGGAGTAGGTGCAAGTGGGGGGCAATGTGGTAGAGTAGGTGCAAGTGGGAGGCAAGGTGGTGGAGTAGGTGCAAGTGGGAAGCAAGGTGGCTAGGGTTTTGTCTTTTTTAAAAAAAAAGAATAAGTTTAGGTTGTATTGGGCTAGGGTTTTTCTTATTTGGGCTTAGTTTTGGGTCTGATTTTGTAATTGGGTTTGTGAATTGGGTAGGATTTAGGTTTGATTTTAATTGGTTGGGCCAGGCAAATTTGGGCCTCTACAGCTGCTCCTTTTTGCTCATTGTCGTGTAACGAGAATGGAGCAAAGACTTAAAAAGGGCCAAATTTGCCTGGTCTCACTCGGTCTCGACTTTTTCTGTGCTCCACTTCTTCATGTAGCCTCACTTCAGTCTATTACATCTTGATGCTCCGATCTATTCCACTGTAACTTCAGAAAAATAAGACTTGTGACTTCAATCTTCTCTGCCAAAACTTTAAGGAGATCTGCTGTGGCTTTTAACCGCTCCAAGCCATTTCAAGGAGAAGAGATCCGCTGAAACTTCAAGGAGGTACGAATAGTGGCTTCGAGCCTCTCCAGTGCCATTTCAGGGAGAAAAAAGTTGTAATTTTCAGCTTGGTACCCTACTGCTTAGGGGTTTAAGGCCCATCGCCTTCGATCTGTTTCCCTACTACTTAGGGTGCTAAGATCTGTAAATTTAGCCTGTTACCCTACTGTTTAGGGGTTAAGGCTTGTCACCTTCGATCTGTTTCCCTACTGTTTAGGGGGTTTAAGATCTGTAAATCTTCAGCCTGTTACCCTACTGCTTAGGGGTTTAAGGCTTGTCACCTTTGATCTGTTTCCCTACTGTTTAGGGTCTGTAAATTTAACCTGTTACCCTACTGCTTAGGGGTTTAAGGCTTATTGTCTTTGATCTGTTTCCCTACTGCTTAAGGGGTTAAGATCTATAAATTCAGCCTGTTACCTTACTGCTTAGGGGTTTATGGCCCATCGCCTTCGATCTATTTCCCTACTGCTTAGGGGGTTAAGATCTGTAAATTCAGCCTGTTACCCTACTGCTTAGGGGGTTAAGGTCCATCGCCTTCGATCTGTTTCCCTACTGCTTAGGGGGTTAAGATCTGTAAATTCAACTTGTTACCCTACTGCTTAGGGGTTTAAGGCCCATCATCTTCGATCTGTTTCCCTACTGCTTAGGGGGTTAAGATCTGTAAATTTAGCCTGCTACCCTACTGCTTAGGGGGTTAAGATCTATAAATTCAGCTTATTACCCTACTGTTTAGGGGTTTAAGACCCTTCGTCTTCGATTTGCTCCACTACTGCTTAGGGAGATAAGATCTGCAATTTGGTTTGTTACCCTACTGCTTAGGGGTTTAAGACCCTTCGTCTTCGATCTGTTTCCCTACTGCATAGGAGGTTAAGATCTGGAAATTCAGCCGTTACCCTACTGCTTAGGGGTTTAAGGCCCTTCGTCATTGATCTGCTCCACTACTGCTTAGGGAGATAAGATCTGCAATTTGGTTTGTTACCCTACTGCTTAGGGGTTTAAAACCCTTCGTCTTCGATCTACTCCACTACTGCTTAGAGAGATAAGATCTGCAATTTGGTCTGTTACCCTACTGCTTAGGGGTTTAAGACCCTTCGTCTTCGATCTGCTCCACTACTTCTTAGGGAAATATGATCTACAATTCGGTCTGTTACCCTACTGCTTAGGGGTTTAAGGCCCATCAACCTCGATTTGTTTCCCTACTGCTTAGGGAGATAAGATCTGCAAATTCACTGATTCTAGGGACATGACCTGTAGAATCAGTTCCATGTATTTATGCTTATGTCAAAGAATTAGGATGCTATGATCAAAATGAATCAAATGTTCCTAATTAGATGCAGTTATGAATGATCTATGAATGTATGAGTGCAGCATGTTGTGAGCGTGAATCCCTGTTTAGGTTGCCATTGCTCTTTGTTCATCAAGGTTCCTTCACAGAAATGGTACCCTATCTTCTTGTTCAACTCAAATTTTGAACAGAAAACTTGAAGAGGTAGTCCCAATTTAAACTCTTTCTTCTCAGATGCTCCCAATCTTTGAGTTTGGTTAGTTCTAAAAAATAGTCCTGTTTCAGGTTCATGTACTATTTAGAAACTTTCAGGGTAATATGCAGAACTCTTTTTGCGAAAATGGCTTTAGTCCATTAATTATCATTTCAATGCAAAATGCTTGAAAAAGATCATAATAATGATAAAACTGAAATTTATCAAAAACAACATTTGAAGGGAATAGATTAATTACAGTCAACAAACATTGCTGGAATAAAAAATGAATAAAAGGGAATAGGTGCCCCAGATATTGCAGTGTGAGCTTCTTTGCACGAACTTCTTGAGGACTTCCTTTTTGCCCAATATGTGCTTAGGGGATCTAGAGTACCCTTGTAGATTCTCCAAGACGTAACATCTCTCTTCCTTGTTAATTTAGGTATCATAAGACTACCACATGCCCCACCTTTGATTAAAATTTGAATCGCCCTTTACAGGTTTTCAATCCAAAATCCCTTTGGTCTCAAGGTGCTCTTTGCGAGTTTTCACCCTGGCTTCTCCCCATTTTTTTATTTCTTTTTATTTTTAGGCGAAGTATTTCTTAACCGAATCCGAATTCACGAGATTGGGTAAGGTCTTGCCATCCATTTCAGCCAATATCAATGCTCCTCCAGAAAGGCCTTCTTTACTACATAAGATCCTTCCCAATTCGGCATCCATTTCCCCCTGAAATCCTTTTGTATGGGCAGGATCTTTTTCAACACTAGGTCTCCATCGTGGAATTCCCTAGGACGAACCTTTTTGTTGTAAGCTCGCATCATTCGCTTTTGGTACATCTGACCATGGCGAATAGCCCTTAGCCTCTTTTCTTCAATCAGAATAAACTGATCGTATCGGGACTGGATGCATTCTGCTTCGTCCAATTTTACTTCCGACAAAACTCTGAGGGAAGGAATCTCGACTTCGATAGGTAAAACTGCCTCCATCCCGTAGACCAATGAGAAAGGCGTTGCTCTGGTGGAAGTCCTGACAGACGTTCGATAAGCATAGAGGGCGAATGGTAGCTTCTCATACCAATCTTTATAAGTTTCTATCATCTTTCCCACAATCTTCTTGATGTTCTTATTGGCTGCTTCGACTGCACCGTTCATCTTCGGGTGATACGGTGACGAGTTGTGGTGTCTAATCTTGAACTGCCTGCAGACCTCTGCCATTGTATTGTTGTTCAAATTCAATGCGTTGTCAGATATGATCCTTTTCGGCATTCCATATCGACAAATGATTTCTTTTTTTAGGAACTTGCTAACTACCGATTTTGTAACATTGGCATATGAAGCGACTTCCACCCACTTGGTGAAATAATCAATGACCACAAAGATAAAACGATGCCCATTTGAAGCTTTTGGTGATATTGGCCCAATCACATCCATGCCCCACATCGAGAAAGGCCATGGTGAAATCATGACATGTAGAGGTGAGGGAGGTACATTAATCTTGTCTCCATAGATTTGCCACTTATGACATCTTTTGGCGTAGTTAATACAGTCTCCTTCCATGATGGGCCAATAATAACCAAACCTCATAATTTGCCTGGCCATTGTAAAGCCATTAGCATGTGTCCCACAGACGCCCTCATGGACTTCCTCTAAGATTTTCTTAGCCTTTATAGCATCTACACATCTCAATAGTACTTGATCCTTCCTTCTTTTGTATATGATCTCCCCATCTAAGACATAGTCATGGGCCAGTTTTCTCAACGTTCTTTTGTCGTTCTCAGTAGCTTGGTCGGGGTACTCACAATTCTTCACATATCGCAGGATATCGTTGTACCAAGGGTGATCATCATTTTCTTCTTCTTCTTCGAGGTTGTAACAATGAGCCGGAGCCTCGTAAATGTTCATTTGGATTGGTTTCACATCCTCTAGTTGGTTCACCTTGATCATAGAAGCTAAAGTTGCTAGGGCGTCAGCCACCTGATTTTCTTCTCGCGAGAGGTAGCAGAAGACAATATCATCAAACTCTTTAATTAATTCAAGGATCAGCCTTCGATAATTGATCAACTTGGGGTTTCTCGTCTCCCATTCACCTTTGAGTTGATAAATCACTAGGGCAGAATCTCCATATACCTCTAACACATTGATTTTACGTTCTATGGCCGCACGTATTCTCATGATGCATGCTTCGTATTCTGCCATATTGTTCTTGCAGTCAAAATCCAATTTACTAATGAAGGGATAATGATCTCCGTTCGGGGATACCAGGACTGCTCCAATTCCATTGCCCACGGCATTTGATGCTCCGTCAAAGTTTAGCTTCCAAAGATGACCTTCTTGAGGGTCTTCTTCAGTGGTTGCTATATACATCAAATAGAGGGCTCGTAGTTCTCTAGGGCTCTGCTGGCCAGAAAATCTGCTATCACACTCCCTTTTACGGCCTTCTGGTTTACGTAGACTATATCGAATTCAGAAAGTAGAATTTTCCATCGGGCCATTCTCTCGTTCAAAGCAGTCGACTACATCAAATACTTCAGGGGATCCATTTTAGAGATCAGCCAAGTTGTGTGGTACAACATATATTGTCTCAGTCTTCGGGTTGTCCAGATTAAGGCACAACACAACTTTTCAATGAACGAGTATCTTGCCTCATATTCAGTAAACTTTTTACTGAGGTAGTATATCGCTATTTCTTTCCTTCCTGATTCGTCGTGTTGGCCAAGCACGCATCCCATAGAATTTTCAAATACCGCCTAATATAGTATTAGTGGCTTATCTGGGCTAGGTGGTGTCAACACTGGGGCGTTAGACAAATATTGCTTGACCTTGTCGAAAGTCTCTAGCATTCCTCGTCCCAAACACCAGGATTGTGTTTCTTAAGGAGACGAAATATGGGGTCACATTTCTCGGTTAGTTGTGAAATAAACCGAGCGATGTAATTTAATTTTCCTAGGAATCCCTGAACTTCCTTTTGAGTACGCGGTGGAGGTAACTCTTGTATGGCTTTGACTTTATCTGGGTCAATCTCAATCCCTTTTTCACTAACCACGAATCCTAGCAGTTTTCCTGACCTGGCCCCAAAGGTACATTTTGCTGGATTGAGTTTCAGCTGAAGTTTTCTCAACCTCAAAAATAATTTCCTCAAGACTTGTACATGCTCTTCTTCAGTCTGAGATTTGGCGATCATGTCGTCAATGTAGACTTCAATTTCTTTATGCATCATATCATGGAATAGGGTTACCATGGCTCTTTGATATGTTGCTCCCACATTTTTCAATCCAAACAGCATCACCTTATAGCAAAAGGTTCCCCACATGGTCACAAATGTGGTTTTATTCATGTCTTCAGGATGTATTTTGATCTGATTGTACCCTGAGAAACCGTCCATGAAGGAGAAGAGTGAGTAACCTGCCGTGTTATCCACTAAAGTGTCAATATGAGGCAACGGGAAATTGTCCTTCGGGCTGGCTTTGTTCAAATCCCTGTAGTTCACACACATCCGTACTTTTCTATCTTTCTTAAGGATAGGGACAATATTGGCTACCCATTCTGAGTACTTAACCACTTGTAGGAAACCAGCATCGAATTGCTTCTTGACCTCCTCTTTTACAAAACATCGAGTCTCACCCTTCGAAGCTTTTGCTGAACTAGCTTGCATTCTTCTTTGATGGGGAGTCTGTGTACCACAATTTCAGTACTTAGCCCAGGCATGTCTTGATATGACCATGCAAAGACATCATTGAACTCCTAGAGTAACTTCACAAGGTCCCGTTTTGTCTTAGTGGTAATACAAGCCCCGATCTTTACTTCTTTCTTTTCTATTTCATCTCCCAAGTTTACGACTTCTACAGTCTCTTTGTGGGATAGAATCTGTTTCTCCTCGTGTTTTACCGTCCTTAACAAATCAGGGGATAAGTTACAGTCTCCGTCATCCTCAAAGTTCTGAGATCCCTCTAAACACATATCTCGCTCAAAAGGAGACTCTGAGTTAGTAGCAACGTCACTCACATCGTTGATATCCGAAGACCTGTTGTAGGTGCGAAGAAAGATACAAAGAATAAGAGAATCTAAGAATAATGATATGTATGGTATGATCATGAATGAAAGAATAAAAGAATATTTACACGAAATAAGTCAAAAGGATGCATTTCATTGAAATAACGATTTCAAACATAAGCCTATTTCACAAAAGGACACTTATTACTCCTAGGCCTGAAGTAATAGGTGTGTTTTGAGTATTACTCTGCGTTAGTTCTAAAGACTATAGGAATCTCTTCCGCAGTCCAATTATTCAGAACACTTTCCGACTCATAAGGGCGAATGCCCGACAAATCTTCAACTTCATTCTCTTCTTTATATGTGGCGTTAATGCTTAAGTCTTCCAACATTTCTTCAGAAAATCCTTTCCTTGTTGCTCTTCCTTCAGAGTAAATAGTCCCTCCTGACACGAATGTTCTGGATATGTGGGGAAAGGTCATCGGCTCCCACTTAACCTCTTCCCCACTTAAACGCGCTCTTCTCCTTTCTTATTTTTTCCCTTGCTCTTTTTTCTTTTGTTTTGTATCCAGCTTGAATCCTAAGCCAAAGCGGTCTCGTTTGTCCATGAGCATAGGTGCTTCAACTTTCCCTTGTAGGCTTCTTCCAAGCCCTTTCCCTGGCAAAGCTCCTTTCTCAACCGTCAGTAGTAGGCCCATTCTTGTAGTTTTAGAAATGCTGGGCGTCGGGATCTTATTTCGTTCAACAATAAAGGTCGCATTTAAAAATTTTAACGACCGAAAAGAACACTCTATGGCTTCATCATCTGTCCCCACATATGGTGTATTACTGGTAATGGATGCAATGATATCATCTTCCGCATTCACGGTCACCAATCGTCCTTCCATTATAAATTTGAGCTATTGATGTAACGATGACAGCACTGCCCCCGCTGAGTGAATCCAAGGCCTTCCTAATAAGCAATTGTAAGAGGGCCTGATGTCCATTACCAAGAAATCTATCTCGTACGTGCTAGGGCCAATTAAAAGGGGTATTTCGATCCTCCCCATTACTTTCCTTTCGGTACCATCGAACGCCCTCACCACATTTTGGCATATTTTCATATGGGAATTATCCACAGGCAACTTATTTAATGTGGATAGAGGTAGGACGTTTAGTGCCGATCCATTATCAATCAATACCCCCGGCAATGTGAATCCCTTGCAACGTGTGGTAATGTGCAGAGCCTTTGTGGACCCCATACCTCCCGGTGGTTTTCATCGTCGTTAAAGAAAATAAAGTTGTCGGCACTTATATTGTTGACTAAGCGGTTCAGTTTGTTTACAGAGATATCGTTAGCAACATAAGTTTCATTCAGCACCTTCATCAAGGCGCTGCGATGGGTTTCGGAGCTCAAGAGTAAGTCCAGTACCGATATACGAGCTGGCTGTTTGTGCAACTATTCTACGACACTATATTCGCTGTACTTCAAGAATTTTAAGAATTCTTTTGCTTCTTTTTCAGTCACTGGCTCATTAACAGTTGGTTCAGGTCTCGCCGGCTTCTCTTTCTCTTGTTCAATTGCTAAAAATTTTCCTTTAACCTGCTTGACTTTTGTATTTGGGGTATAACGCCTTCCGCTACACGTATAAAAACCCTCATCTTGACCTTCCTCTGATGCACTAATCGAGATCTCCTCTCCTGGGATTGTCACATTGCAGCTATAGTTCCACGATACCCTTTTGCTATTTTTATAAGGGAAACTAACGGGATATGCCTCAGGTTAGGTTTGTACGTGAGGTGGAGTGAAACCAGGGGGATGACCCTCATTCTCCTCTTCAGTGATTGCCATGGGAGTCGTTCCCTTGTCAATGACTCTTAGTAGTTGAGCCATCTCAGCTATCATGTTCCTTTGAGCCTCCATCATTTGCTCCCTCATATCATTTTGCATTTTTGCCAATTGCTCTTGCAATTGGTCCTGCATGTCTTTCTGTAACTGTTCAAATCTTTGGTCCATATTTCTCGACTTAGCGCGTGTACTGTAAGGATGTGTTGCTTCCAGATTTTCTTTCTTCCACTCTCCTTCTCCCTAATAATTTTAACTAATTAGGGTATTTCTATAAACTCGAATGCATATGATATCATGAAATGCAAATGCATGAATGCAAAAAGATGTCGATTCTGATTCAGTTTCAAGCTGTAGAGGCCCAAATTTGCCCGGCCCAACAAATTAAAATCAAACCTAAATCCTACCCAATTCGCAAACCCAATTACAAAATCAGACCCAAAACTTAGCCCAAATAATAAAACCCTAGCCCAATACAACCTAAACTTATTTTTTTTTTTTAAAAAGAAAAAGACAAAACCCTAGCCACCTTGCCTCTCACTTGCACCTACTCCACCACATTGTCTCCCACTTGCACCAACACCATCAAATGGAAAAGAGACATAGAATGATAAGAAATGTATGTAAGATGGCTATAAAAGCAAAACCAAAAGTTCATTGTAAAGAGAAGAGGAGGAAAGAATTGTATTTTTGAAAGGTTTTTTTGATACAAAAAAAAGGAGAAGAATGTAAAAGCAAAAGGTTTGCAAGCAAATCTGAAATAAAAAAAGCGAGTATTGAAGAAGAAAAGATTCAAACGCGTTAAGGTTTTTATTTATTTTTTCCTTTTTATTTTCACTTTTTTTGTACATATAAACATTTGTTCTTTTTTTTTCTTTTCTTTCAAAAATAGTTTACATAAATTTAGATATAAAAATAAAAAAGAAAACAAAAAATAATACATTTTTTAAATTCTGGCCACCGGGCACGGTGGCCGGCGACGGTGGCAAAGACGGCGGACAGCGCCGGTCCGGCGCCTGGGTACTGACCGGACCATGGCCGGAATGGGGAAAGAGGGAGAGAGTTGAGAGCTTTGTTTTATTTTTTATTTTATTATTTTTACTATTATTTATATTATTATTATTATTTCTCATGTATATATTATTATTTATATTATTATTATATTATATATACCCTCTCCATATTTATTTATATTATTACTATCATTATTGTTACTTCTATTATTTTTTATTTCTGACTATTATTATTATATATATGTATTATTGTTTGTATTATTATTATTATTATTATTATCACCCCTATTGTTATTACTTTACTTTTGTATTCTAATATATTATTAATATTACTCACATTTTCATTATTTTTGCTATTACTATTATTATTATATATTAGTGTATATTTTTATGTATATATATATTTATATATAGTATTGTTTTTTATTACTTTAAATTAATATTTTTATTATATTTACTTTTTGTATTTTATATTTATTATTATTATTATATAGTAGTGTGTATTTCTATTATATACATACATATATATATTTTTTATATATAGTATTATTATTTACTTTACTTTAATATTATTATTATCATTATATCCAACCCAATAATAATTCTTTCATAAAAGTAATATTCCGTATTTGGTAATTCGAGACAATCGTGCCCTAACTTGTTGGATTTCGATTTTTCTCCTTTAACCTAAATAACGGAATACTCTTTTAAATTGCGACATGAGTTTTGAAAAATGTTTATTCTCGGAGATACGAGGTGTTGTGCCCTAACTTACCGGGTATGGTATTTTGTTACCTCGAAACAAGATTTTTGCAAGTAAAGACAATATTCGGCGTTCAGAAATTCGAGGAAACGTGCCCTAACTTACTGGGTTTCGATTTTCCTCGTTCACCTTAACTAACTGAATAACCTTTTGAAATACACGAATTTTTATATAAAAGGCAAGCTCGCTCTTGAAAATTCAAGATGTCGTGTCCTAACTTACTGGATGTGACATTTTATATTGTGAGACAATAAGGTTTTTAACATTTGAGCATTTTCTTTACAAAGAATGATCGTATTTTAAATTCTTGCAAGTTTTCGAATTTTTGACACTAAGACACTAATTAATCAACTAGGTACCAATTTTGGGCGTATCGAGGGTGCTAATCCTTCCTCGTGCGTAACCGACTCCCGAACTCATTTTTTGATTTTCGTAAACCAAAAATTATCGTTTTAGTAAATCTTAACTTTTATTAAAATGATTAATTTAAGGTGATCCGATCACACCTCATCAAAAAAGATTGGTGGCGACTGCTCTATTCGTTTTCATTTCCAAAAATCTAAGTCGATTCCCGTTTTTTCAAAAAAAAAATGGTTACGACAGCTTGGCGACTCCGCTGGGGACTAAATAAGAGAGTCAAGCCACAAGTTGATTAACTTTTGTTTTTTTATTGAAAATTAAAAATCTGGTTTTGAAATACGATCCTTTCATTGCATTTCATCAGATTTTTTTGTGGTTTATGATATAATACCTGCTGAATTGGTTTGAGTCCTTAAATAGTTTTGCATCGCATTGCATGACCGTTGTGGTCACACCTTTTAAGTGGGAATGAGAAACTATGCTTTCGTGAGGTTTTCACCTCTGCATGGGCTAGAGGATCGCTTCCGGAATACATCCGTACCTATGCCTTCGTGAGGTTTTCACCTCCGCATGGGCATAAGGAAATGTATTCCCCTGAACTGAACTTGGTCCATATGAGCCTATAATGGGTGAGGATCGAGGAATCTGCTGGTTCAGGTACCTTTGCTTCAAGACCGAACTACATTTAGTGAACTTTAAGTGCTTGCCCCAGGTAGTATGAGGATGACCTTTAGTACCTACCTTTATAAGTGCTTGTTTATTACATCTTTTTATATGATACTAACTTGTTTTTTATTTTATTTTATTTTGTCATCATCGCATACCATTCATCATTAAAAGGTGTCGATTCAAGGTTCGATTTCTGAGTTAGAAAGTTTTATAATGAGGAACGAATACCTTAGTAAAGTGGAGGACAATGCTTCTGTCTGTACTTGGTCAGAGAAAACCCGGTTAGAGAAAGGAGATAGTGTCACTGAGGGATATACGTCAGAATTATAGGATTTCACCCGTGTTAATTCGACGCAAAATGAGTTGCAGGAGCTGAGAAACATTTGGGCCCAATGGGATGATAAAGCAAAGCAGCTTTTCTATCGGAATTATGGAGACCTTCCATATTTTCTAGACGTCAAGGTAGATAGACACTTGTTTCGAGCTATGGTACAGTTCTGGAACCCTGCTTATAGTTGTTTTACATTTGGGGATGTTGATCTTGTACCTACTTTGGAGGAGTATACGATTTTATTGCGTTGCCCGAAGATTCAGGGTCACAAGGCTTATGTCAGGCCTGTTAGCGTTCCAACTTTTACGAAGAAGTTGGTAATGATTACTGGGATGAGTGAGCAGTGGGCTGTAGCTCGTGTGCAGCAAAAGGGTAATAGAAAATGCATTCCATGGGCCATTTTAAGGGGTTTGATATCGACACATCCAGATGTGAAAAAAAGGTCGATGTCCTAGCTTTGAGTATTTACGGCATGGTGATTTTCCCAAATGCGTTGGGGTATATAGATGAGGCGGTTGCGGATTTATTCGATCGACTTGGTAAATAGAACACACCTGTGCCCGCGATCCTAGCAGAGAGGATAAGATCCTCGAATGCA
This sequence comes from Gossypium hirsutum, assembly GCF_007990345.1. NCBI lineage: Eukaryota > Viridiplantae > Streptophyta > Magnoliopsida > Malvales > Malvaceae > Gossypium > Gossypium hirsutum. Next base: position 72,854,907 of record NC_053432.1, read on the forward strand.
TGTTGAAGAACCGGTGAAGGAAGGTTCATTGGATGTGCACAGTTACTGTTGGTCTGGTTTCATAGCCACTTCTGGAAGCTTGATAAGGATCCTTGCCGAGTATTCTTTGAGGGTTATTCTCCCTTAAAGGAAGTTTTAGACATGCCTAGAAGAGATGACATTTCAGAAGAGAAGTGGATAGATATTCTTCAGAATCTTTGAAAGGAAGATGTTATGTGGAAGGCTCCTTGGTTGGTTCCTAGTGAAGTCCTTTACCGATGTGGCAGTTTCGATTGGGTCCATTTTCCAGGAATTTGGGGAGTTGTTGGATATACACCATTGCTTGTTCTAAGGCAGTATCAAGCAAGGCAGTTTATACCGGCTACACAGGGTTTAGCTCAGAGCGATTTCTCTTATAAAGGTGATCACTACAAGAAAAAGATGCGGGAGATTTCTAAGGCTTGGAAGAAGCCTTTCTGTATGAAGATCTTGACTGAAGGCTCGACGTCAACTCCTGAGTATAAAGGATGATTTAGTATGAGGTTCAACGATAATATCCCTAGGCCGATTTTGGGAGAGGCTCGATCATTAGAGGAGAACTTGCGAGTGATCTCGTCGGAGTTAGAGGTTATGAAGCAAGAGTTTGAAAGGAAGAATTCAAAGCTAGAAAAGAGGATTGAGAAACTTGAAGAGGAGAAAACGTGCTTAAGTCTCGATGTTGACGTTCAAAAGATGGAAGTCGAGAAGATAAAAAAGGAAAAGAGGAAGGTCGAGGAAGATCGAGATGACCTAAAGACACATTATAAGAAAGCTCATATGGCACTGAAAAGGGTCGGATTAGGGAAATCTTCAGAGCAATGGCAACAAGAGATTCAAGAAGAAAGAGTCAAGGCTGAGTATTGGGAGAAAAAGTTCCAAGAAATGCAGTCTTGTAATTAGGCCCTAGAGAAAGAAAATCAAGGGTTAAAAGTTAAGATGTCAGAGCTTGGACGATCCCTTCATCATTACCGAAGTCGTAACTCTGCAATTGAGTTAAAGGCAAGCTTGGACAAGATTGAGAATATGAAGCATAACATTAGAGAGTTAGAAGCGGCACTACAGGACTATGAGGTATAGATTGAGCAGCTCGAGACAAGAGAAGAACAGTGGAAGGGAGAACTTCGCCATCTTCGGGATCAATTAAGAGATAGGGATCATGTCATGGAAGAGACCCTAGTTCAGATTCGAGAGGTTGCTAAATTCTTGTAAGATTTGGCAATACAAGCTAGAACACTGAGTATGATGTATGAGTCATCGTCAGACAAAGGACGAGAGTTAGCATTATTATTAGATAGGGTTAAGACTCTAGGCCTACGGGCAAAAGTGTATTTGTAATCTGTTTTACGAAAAGATTTTTGTTCCTTAAATAACGTTTTCTAAAATGAACTGAATCAGAATCGACATCTTTTTGCATTCATGCATTTGCATTTCATCACATCATATGCATTCAAGTTTATAGAAAGACCCTAATTAGTTAAAATTATTAGGGAGAAGGAGAGTAGGAGAAAGAAAATCTGGAAGCAATACATCCTTATAGTACACGCGCTAAGTCGAGAAATATGGACCAAGGATTTGAACAGTTACAGAAAGACATGCAGGACCAATTGCAAGAGCAATTGGCAAAAATGCAAAATGATATGAGGGAGCAAATGATGGAGGCTCAAAGGAACATGATAGCTGAGATGGCTCAACTACTAAGAGCCATTGACAAGGGAAAGACTCCCATGGCAATCACTGAAGAGGAGAATGAGGGTCATCCTCCTAGTTTCACTCCACCTCACGTACAAACCTAACCTGAGGCATATCCCTGAAGGTCATTTGTCACTATAAGGCCTCAACAAAGGCCGGTCGGTGCTGGGATCCCTATAAATTTCCCAACTGATTCATGATTCAATTTGGGCGATAATCCTGCAAATCCTGCTATTCCTGATTTAGACATGGTTGAAAAAGATGACTTAAGAACTGAGGCTGCAAGACAGTTAGAAGAACGCTGCAAATGGTTGGAGGAAAAATTTAAGGTTTTAGAAAATGCTGATGGGCATCATAGAGTTGATGCCAAAGATTTAAGCTTGGTTCCAAATTTGGTGCTTCTTCACAAATTTAAGATGCCAGAATTTGAGAAGTACAATGGGACTACTTGCCCGAAAGCCCATATTACGATGTTCTGCAGACGAATGGCAGGTCATGTCAATAATGACCAACTATTAATTCACTGCTTCCAAGAAAGTCTGGTTGGGGCCGCTTCTAGATGGTACAACCAACTGAGTCGCACCCAGATCGGTTCATGAAAAAATCTAGCACAAGCTTTCATGAAGCAGTATGAACATGTGGCAGACATAGCCCCTGATAGAATCACTTTACAGAATATGGAAAAAAAACCATAATGAGAGCTTTAGGCAGTATGCCCAGCGATGGAGAGAGGTGGCCACACAAGTCCAACCCCCTCTATTAGAAAAGGAAACCACTATGCTCTTCATCAACACCCTGAATGCACCTTTTATTAACCACATGCTGGGAAGCGCAACCAAGAGTTTTCAGACATAGTAATGTCTAGAGAAATGATAGAAAATGCAATAAGATGTGGGAAAATAAAGGCTAGGGAAAACGCCAAGAGGTTAACATCGAGGAAGAAAGAGCACGAGGTGAATAATTTGAGCTCATATTCAAAATCGATCACCGTAAGCCAACCAAAGTCCACAACCACTAGTCAGCAGGGCCTACCCAGACAATAGCCTAATACAAAGAAAAATAGGGAGAAACTCCAATTTACGCCCATTCCAATGACGTACAATGAGTTATACCAAAGTTTATTCGATGCACATGTCGTGTCTCCATTCTATCTAAAGCCAATGCAACCTCCATACCCCAAATGGTATGACGCAAATGCCCAATGCGAATACCATGCAGGAGCCACAGGACACTCGATAGAAAACTGCACCACTTTTAAGAAATTGGTTGAAAGACTCGTCAACATGGGCATCGTGAAATTTGACGATACAACCAGTGCAGAAAATCCATTGCCCAAACATGGAGATATGGGGATAAATGCGATAATCGAGAGTTCGGGGAAAGAAATTAAGGTGAATATTGCAGAAGTAAACACCCCGCTGAAAGAAGTATGGAAGAAAATGGTGGAAAGAGGGTTGATAACACAGAATTCAAGGGTTAGACCCCGAGAAGCAAAAAATTATTGCGAGTTCCATGATAAAAAATATCACGAGATTTAGAAATGCAGCGAATTCAGGGTTTTATTACAAGGATTGATGGATAATAATGAGTTGGAATTCTTCGAATATGTTGGGAGCCCAGAAGAAACAGATGTGTGTGCCTCTGAAGAGAGGTCGATGAAGGACGTTTACAAATTCCACCGGGAGGTATGGGGTCTACAAAGGCTCTGCACATTACCACACGTTGCAAGGGATTCACATTGCCGTGGGTATTGATTGATAATGGATCGGCACTAAACGTCCTACCTCTATCCACATTAAATAAGTTGCCCGTGGATAGTTCCCATATAAAAACATGCCAAAATGTGGTAAGGGCGTTCGATGGTACCGAAATAAAAGTAATGGGAAGGATCGAAATACCCCTTTTAATTGGCCCTAGCACGTACGAGATAGATTTCTTGGTAATGGACATCAGGCCCTCTTACAATTGCTTATTGGAAAGGCCTTGGATTCACTCAGCGGGGGCAGTGCCGTCATCGTTACATCAAAAGCTCAAATTTATAACGGAAGGACGATTGGTGACCGTGAATGCGGAAGAAGATATCATTGCAACCGTTACCAGCAATACACCATATGTGAGGACAGATGATGAAGCCATAGAGTGTTCTTTTCGGTCGTTAAAATTTGTAAATGTGACCTTTGTTGTTGAAGGAAATAAGATCCCGACGCCCAGCATCTCTAAAACTACAAGAATGGGCCTACTCCTGACGGTTGGGAAAGAAGCTTTGCCAGGGAAAGGGCTTGGAAGAAGCCTACAAGGGAAGGTTGAAGCACCTTTGCTCATGGACAAACGAGACCGCTTTGGCTTAGGATTCAAGCCGGATGTAAAACAAAAGAAAAAAGAGCAAGATAAGAAATAAGAAAGGAGAAGAGCGCATTTAAGTGGGGAAGAGGTTAAGTGGGAGCCGATGACCTTTCTCCACATATCCAGACCATTCGTGTCAGGAGGGACTATTTACTCTGAAGGAAGAGCAACAAGAAAAGGATTTTCTGAAGAAATGTTGGAAGACTTAAGCATTAACGCCGCATATGAAGAAGGGAATGGAGTTGAAGATTTGTCGGGCATTCGCCCTTATGAACCGGAAAGAGTTGAAGAGGCCCAAATTTGCACAGCCCAACAAATTAAAATCAAACCTAAATTCTACCCAATTCACAAACCCAATTACAAAATCAAACCCAAAACTAAGCCCAAATAATAAAAACCCTAGCCCAATACAACCTAAACTTATTTAAAAAAAAAAAGACAAAACCCTAGCCACCTTGCCTCCCACTTGCACCTACTCCACCACCTTGCCTCCCACTTGCACTTACTCCACCACCTTGTCTCCCACTTGCACCTACACCATCAAATGGAGAAGGGACATAGAATGATAAGAAATGTATGTAAGATGGCTATAAAAGCAAAACCAAAAGTCCATTGTAAAGAGAAGAGGAGGAAAGAATTGTATTTTTGAAAGGCTTTTTTGATACAAAAAAAAAGAGAAGAATGTAAAAGCAAAAGGTTTGCAAGCAAATCTAAAATAAAAAAAGCGAGTATTGAAGAAGAAAAAATTCAAACAGGTTAAGGTTTTTATTTCTTTTTTCCTTTTTATTTTCACTTTTTTTTGTACATATAAACATTTTTTCTTTTCTTTCTTTTCTTTCAAAAATAGTATACATATATTTAGATATAAAAATAAAAAAGAAAACAAAAAATAATACATTTTTTAAATTTCGGCCACCGCGCACGGTGGCCGGTGACGGCAGCAAAGATGGCGGACGGCGCCGGTCCGGCCCCTAATTACTGACTAGACCATGGCCGGAATGGGGAAAGAGGGAGAGAGTTGAGAGCTTTGTTTTATTTTTTTATTTTATTATTTTTACTATTATTTATATTATTATTATTATTTCTCATGTATATATTATTATTTATATTATTATTATATTATATATACCCTCTCTATATTTATTTATATTATTACTATCATTATTGTTACTTCTATTATTTTTTATTTCTGAATACTATTATTATATATATATGTATTATTGTTTGTATTATTATTATTATTATTATTATTATTAATATCACCCCTATTGTTATTACTTTACTTTTGTATTCTAATATATTATTAATATTACTCACATTTTCATTATTTTTGCTATTACTATTATTATTATATATTAGTGTATATTTTTATGTATATATATATTTTTATATATAGTATTGTTTTTTATTACTTTAATTTAATATTTTTATTATATTTGCTTTTTGTATTTCTATATTTATTATTATTATATAGTAGTGTGTATTTCTATTATATACATATATATAAATATATATATATTTATATATAGTATTATTATTTACTTTACTTTAATATTATTATTATCATTATATCCAACCCAATAATAATTCTTTCATAAAAGTAATATTCCGTATTTGGTAATTCGAGACAATCGTGCCCTAACTTACTGGGTTTCGATTTTTCTCCTTTAACCTAAATAACAGAATACTCTTTGAAATCGCGACATGAGTTTTGAAAAATGCTTATTCTCGGAGATACGAGGTGTTGTGCCCTAACTTACCGGGTATGACATTTTGTTACCTCGAAATAAGATTTTTGCAAGTAAAGGCAATATTCGGTGTTCGGAAATTCGAGGAAACGTGCCCTAACTTACTGGGTTTCGATTTTCCTCGTTCACCTTAACTAACTGAATAACCTTTTGAAATACACGAATTTTTATATAAAAGGCAAGCTCGCTCTCGAAAATTCAAGATGTCGTGTCCTAACTTACTGGATGTGACATTTTATATTGTGAGACGAGAAGGTCTTTAACATTTGAGCATTTTCTTTACAAAGAGGGATCGTATTTTAAATTCTTTCAAGTTTTCAAATTTTCGACACTAAGACACTAATTAATCAACTAAGTACCAATTTTGGGCGTATCGAGGGTGCTAATCCTTCCTCGTGCGTAACCGACTCCCGAACTCATTTTCTGATTTTCGTAGACCAAAAATTATCGTTTTAGTAAATCTTAACTTTTATTAAAATGATTAACCTTAAATTAATCATTTTAATAAAACTTATGTTGACTAAGCGGTTCAGTTTGTTTACAGAGATATCGTTAGCAACATAAGTTTCATTCAGCACCTTTATCAATGCGCTGCGATTGGTTTCGGAGCTCAAGAGTAAGGCGAGTACCGATATACGAGCTGGCTGTTTGTACAACTGTTCTACGACACTATATTCGCTGTGCTTCAAGAATTTTAAGAATTCTTTTGCTTCTTTTTCAGTCACTGGCTCATTAACAGTTGGTTCAGGCCCCGCCAGCTTCTCTTTCTCTTGTTCAATTACTAATGATTTTCCTTTAACCTGCTCGACTTTTGTATTTGGGGTATAACGCCTTTCGCTGCGCGTATAAAAACCCTCATCTTGACCTTCCTCTGATGCATTAATCGACATCTCCTCTCCCGGAATTGTCACATTGCAGCTATAGTTCCACGGTACCCTTTTGCTATCTTTATAAGAGAAAGCAACGGGCTTCTGGATTACGACCTTTGGCGCAACTTGTGCCCCGACTTCATTCATTCTCGGACCCGATATGATAACCACTAGGTGGTTGACTTTGTAAATATCCTTCATCGACCTCCCTTCGGAGGCACACACATCTGTTTCTTCTGGGCTCCCAACATATTCGAAGAATTCTAGCTCCTTATTATCCATCAATCCTTGTAATAAAACCCTAAATTCGCTGCATTTCTGAATCTCGTGATCTTCTTGATCATGGAACTTGCAATAATTTTTTGCTTCTTGGGGTCTGACCCTTGAATTCTGTGTTATCAACCCTCTTTCCACCATTTTCTTCCATACTTCTTTCAGCGGGGTGTTCACTTCTGCAATATTCACCTTAATTTCTTTCCCTGAACTCTCGATTATCGCATTTATCCCCATATCTCCATGGTTGGGTAATGGATTCTCTACACTGGATGTATCGTCAAATTTCACAATGCCCATGTTGATGAGTCTTTCAACCAATTTCTTGAAAGTGGTGCAGTTTTCTATCGAGTGTCCTGTGGCTCCTGCATGGTATTCGCATTGGGCATTTGCGTCATACCATTTGGGGTATGGAGGTTGCATTGGCTTTAGATAGAATAGAGACACGACATGTGCATCGAATAAACTTTAGTATAACTCCTTGTACGTCATTGGAATGGGCGTAAATTAGAGTTTCTCCCTATTTTTCTTTGTATTGGGCTCTTGTCTGGGTGGGCCCTGCTGACCAATGGTTGTGGACTTTGGTTGGCTTACGGTGATCGATTTTGAATATGAGGTCACATTATTCACCTCGTGCTCTTTCTTCCTCGATGTTGACCTCTTGGCGTTTTCCCCAGCCTCTATTTTCCCACATCTTATTGCGTTTTCTATCATTTCTCCAGACATTACTATGTCTGAAAAACTCTTGGTTGCGCTTCCCAGCATGTGGTTAATAAAAGGTGCCTTCAGAGTGTTGATGAAGAGCATAGTGGTTTCCTTTTCCAATAGAGGGGGTTGGACTTGTGTGGCCACCTCTCTCAATCGCTGGGCATACTGCCTAAAGCTCTCATTATGCTTTTTTTTCCATATTCTGTAAAGTGATTCTATCAGGGGCTATGTCTGCCACATGTCCATACTGTTTCATGAAAGCTTGTGCTAGATCTTTCCATGAACCGATCTGAGCGCGACTCAGTTGGTTGTACCATCTAGAAGCGGCCCCAACCAGACTTTCTTGGAAGCAGTGAATTAATAGTTGGTCATTATTGACATGACCTACCATTCGTCTGCAGAACATCGTAATATGGGCTTCCAGGCAAGTAGTCCAATTGTACTTCTCAAATTCTGGTCATTATAGAGTCTTAACCCTATCTAATAATAAGGCTAGCTCTCGTCTTTTGTCTGACGATGACTCATACATCATACTCAGCGTTCTAGCTTGTATTGCCAAATCTTGCAAGTATTTAGCAACCTTTCGAATCTAAACTAGGGCCTCTTCCATGACATGATCCCTATCTCTTAATTGATCCCGAAGATGGTGAAGTTTTCCCTTCCACTATTCTTCTCTTGTCTCGAGCTGCTCAATCCGTACCTCATAGTCCTGTTGTGCCGCTTCTAACTCTTTAATGTTATGCTTCATATTCTCAATCTTGTCCAAGCTTACCTTTAACTCAATTGCAGAGTTACGACTTCGGTAATGATGAAGGGATCGTCCAAGCTCTGACACCTTAACTTTTAACCCTTGATTTTCCTTCTCTAGGGCCTGATTACAAGACTGCATTTTTTGGAACTTTTTCTCCCAATACTCAGCCTTGACTCTTTCTTCTTGAATCTCTTGTTGCCATTGCTTTGAAGATTTCCCTAATCCGACCCTTTTCAGTGTCATCTGAGCTTTCTTATAATGTGTCTTTAGGTCATCTCGATCTTCCTCGACCTTCCTCTTGTCCTTTTTATCTTCTCGACTTCCATCTTTTGAACGTCAACATCGAGACTTAAGCACATTTTCTCCTCTTCGAGTTTCTCAATCCTCTTTTCTAGCTCTGAATTCTTCCTTTCAAACTCTTACTTCATAACCTCCAACTCCGACGGGATCACTCGCAAATTCTCCTCTAATGATCGGGCCTCTCCCAAAATCGGACTAGGGATATTATCGTTGAATCTCTTACTAAACCACCCTTTATACTCAGGAGTTGACGTCGAGCCTTCAGTCAAGATCTTCATACAGAAAGGCTTCTTCCAAGCCTCAGAAATCTCCCGCATCTTCTTCTTGTAGTGATCACCTTTATAAGAGAAATCGCTCTGAGCTAAACCCTGTGTAGCTGGTATAAACTGCCTTGCTTGATACTGTCTTAGAACAAGCAATGGTGTATATCCAACAACTCCCCAAATTCCTGGAAATTGGACCCAATCGAAACTGCCACATCGGTAAAAGACTTCACTAGGAACCAACCAAGGAGCCTTCCACATAACATCTTCCTTTCGAAGATTCTGAAGAATATCTATCCACCTCTCTTCTGAAATGTCATCTCTTCTAGGCATGTCTACAACTTCCTTTAAGGGGGAATAACCCTCAAAGAATACTCGGCAAGGATCCTTATCAAGCTTCCAAAAGTGGCTATGAAACCAGACCAACAGTAACTGTGCACATCCAATGAACCTTCCTTCACCGGTTCTTCGACATGCATTCAAGGATCTTATCCTCTCAGCTAGGATCGCGGGCACATGTGTGTTCTATTTACCAAGTCGATTGAATAAATCCGCAACTGCCTCATCTATATACCTCAACGCCTTTGGGAAAATCACCATGCCGTAAATACTCAAAGCTAGGACATTGACCTTTTTCTTCACGTTTGGATGTGTCGATATCAAATCCCTTAAAACGGCCCATGGAATGCATTTACTATCACCCTTTTGCTGCACACGAGCTACAGCCCACTGCTCACTCATCCCAGTAATCATTACCAACGTCTTCGTAAAAGTTGGAACGCTAGCAGGCCTGACATAAGCCTTGTGACTCTGAATCTTCGAGCAATGCAATAAAGTCGTATACTCTTCCAAAGTAGGTACAAGATCAACATCCCCAAATGTAAAGCAACTATAAGCAGGGTTCCAGAACTGTACCATAGCTTGAAACAAGTGTCTATCTACCTTGACGTCTAGAAAATATGGAAGGTCTCCATAATTCCGATAGAAAAGCTGCTTAGCTTTATCATCCCATTGGGCCCAAATGTTTCTCAGCTCCTGCAACTCATTTTGCGTCGAATTAACACGGGTGAAATCCTATAATTCTGACGTATATCCCTCAGTGACACTATCTCCTTTCTCTAACCGAGTTTTCTCTGACCAGGTACAGACAGAAGCATTGTCCTCCACTTTACTAAGGTATTCGTTCCTCATTATAAAACTTTCTAACTCAGAAATCGAACCTTGAATCGACACCTTTTAATGATGAATGGTATGCGATGATGACAAAATAAAATAAAATAAAAAACAAGTTAGGGCACAACACCTCGTATCTCCGAGAATAAGCATTTTTCAAAACTCATGTCGCGATTTAAAAGAGTATTCCGTTATTTAGGTTAAAGGAGAAAAATCGAAACCCAGTAAGTTAGGGCACGATTGTCTCGAATTACCAAATACGGAATATTACTTTTATGAAAGAATTATTATTGGGTTGGATATAATGATAATAATAATAATATTAAAGTAAAGTAAATAATAATACTATATATAAAAATATATATATGTATATAATAGAAATACACACTACTATATAATAATAAATATAGAAATACAAAAAGCAAATATAATAAAAATATTAAATTAAAGCAATAAAAAACAATACTATATATAAATATATATATACATAAAAAATATACACTAATATATAATAATAGTAATAGAAAAAATAATGAAAATATGAGTAATATTAATAATATAAATAAATATGGAGAGGGTATATATAATATAATAATAATATAAATAATAATATATACATGAGAAATAATAATAATATAAATAATAGTAAAAATAATAAAATAAAAAAAATAAAACAAAGCTCTCAACTCTCTCCCTCTTTCCCCATTCCGGCCATGGTCCGGTCAGTACCCAGGCGCCAGACTGGTGCCGTCCGTCGTCTTTGCCGCCGTCGCTGGCCACCGTGCGTGGTGGTTGGAATTTAAAAAATGTATTATTTTTTATTTTCTTTTTTATTTTTATATCTAAATATATGTATACTATTTTTGAAAGAAAAGAAAAAAAGAAAAAATGTTTATATGTACAAAAAAGTGAAAATAAAAAGAAAAAAAGAAATAAAAACCTTAACGCGTTTGAATCTTTTCTTTTTCAATACTCGCTTTTTTTATTTCAGATTTGCTTGCAAACCTTTTGCTTTTACATTCTTCTCTTTTTTTTTGTATCAAAAAAACCTTTCAAAAATACAATTCTTTCCTCCTCTCCCCCTTTTACAATGGACTTTTAGTTTTGCTTTTATAGCCATCTTACATACATTTCTTATCATTCTATGTCTCTTCTCCATTTGATGGTGTAGGTGCAAGTGGGAGATAAGGTGGTAGAGTAGGTGCAAGTGGGAGGCAAGGTGGTGGAGTAGGTGCAAGTGGAAGCAAGGTGGCTAGGGTTTTGTCTTTTTTTAAAAAAAAAAGTTTAGGTTGTATTGAGCTAGGATTTTTATTATTTGGGCTTAGTTTTGGGTCTGATTTTATAATTGGGTTTGTGAATTGGGTAGGATTTAGGTTTGATTTTAATTTGTCGGGCTGAGCAAATTTGGGCCTCTACAATCTCTTACGGTAAAAATTATATTTATCAAACCATTTAATTATATTTTGTAATTTAATGAAAATCTAAATATTATATGCTTAATTACACCCGATCAATTTTCATACAATTCAATCAAAGTTTATTTATAATTTTAATATAATATAAATTTTCTCAAAGATCAAACTTGATATTTAGAAAGAAGATGGCATAATGATTTATTTGGCTTTCCACCTTTATAAAAATAAGTTATTATAACCTTTCTTTAATTTTTTTATTACCTATTTTAGTCATTGAACTTGCATTGTTTGTTAAATCACTCTAAGACATATGGAAAAAGTTAACGTTTGTTAAATTTGCTGACTTGACATCCATGTGGCAATCCACGTTGTTGGGAATTAATTAAATTTAAAAAAATTAATCTTAAAAATTAATTAATTGCTGACATGATATTCATGTATGTGCTACATCAATAAAGTTAACAAATGCAAATTTTTTCATTCATTTTGGAGTGATTTGACAAATAACGTAAGTTTAAAGATTAAAAAAGACGAAAAATTAAATGAAAAATTAAAATAATTTTTTTTTTAAAGTTAGAAGAGTAAATAAATAATTATACCGAAGAAGATTGACTGCTGATTTGTCTTTGCTTCTATAAATTAGAATAAAGGGATTTTGTCGTATAGAAGGAATTAATTTCCCTTACAAGTTGAACTAACCAAGCAATCGTTAGTCTTAAATGGGCAAATGAAAAACCGGGCACTTGGTTAAATATAATAAATATTTTGTTTCAGTTAATGTAATAATAATGGGAAAAAAGAATGGGGTTTTAGTAGAGCCAGCAATGCCAAAATATGCAATTCAACCTTCTTTCATTTTCATTGGCTGCTAATGATTTTAGGAACATTTTAAGTATTAGTATTTATAGTATATATTAAAAATAGTTTTTTTTTGAATTTATTGCATTCAGTTAACATATTATTTATTATCATAATCAGTCGTTAATTTTCCATAAAAAAATCAATCCTTAATTTATAACTTCAAAAAGGTAAATTGGGCAAGTTAGCTAACTGCCTTACTAGAATTGTAATTCTCTCTATTTATTTCTGAGTTTTGAGTGTGTAACTCAATATTCACTCAAGATAATTGTTGGGATTGACCCGATTAAGCAACAAAAAAATTAGCGAAATAAATTGAAAAATTGAATACACAAATATAACGTGGAAAAACCTCTCCAAAAAGGATAAAAAAACCACGGGTAAAGATAATTTTACTATAATGGCAAAAGAACGAAGAGTACAAAAGATAGAGATAAAAACTAAACCCCGAATATAAAGAACCCTCAAAACGTAAACACAAAATTCTCTAAATGTGTTATAAGTTCTAATATCTAATTGGTGTATTTTTTAAGGTTGTAAAAGAGCCTATTTATAGGCTAAATTCATATAGAGCCTATTTATAGGCTAAATTCATAGGTCAAATAATAATAAAATAATCTAGACTAATCAGATTTTGATTGAAACAAATAAACAGAGTTTAACTGAAAGATTATTTCTCAAATTTGACTGAAATAGGAGTCATACTCAACAAATCTCCACCTTGACTCATATTTTCAGAATGTCATCTTTGCCAAAGCCCGCCACGAGCCTATCTTGAACTATGCAGGGAATTAATTGAGTCGAATCTGTGCTTAGAAACTGGAATACTTCTAGCCTTCGCCTTGTACACTACCAAATTAAAACTAACTCGAGTCTGATTTTCACGAACACAGTGCCCTAACTTTTCAAAACCTGCATCCAAAAGAGAACCTCTATTCAACGAAATAGTCATACCTTTTTCCCTCCTATGACCAAGTTGCCTCCGCTGCAAACGAGTTGACTTCGACTCCGTAACGGACGAGGGACGTCTGATTTCACTGGTCACTGTAGAACCATCTAGAATATAAAGACTGCCGATTCTTTTACCTTTTAACAAAATGAGAGCTCCAAGAGATATTTTAATATTGCTCGAATCAAAACCTTTCAAGTCTAAAATACTCAAGGAGATGAGATTCTTTCGTAAATTAGGTACATACCTAACATCTGAGAGTATCCTAATCGTCCTATCGTGTATTTTAATTTTAACAGTACCAATACCAATTACCTTACTAGAAGAATCATTTCCTATGTGCACAACTCCACCTTCAACTGAACTGTATGTGAAGAACCATTCTCTATTGGGACACATGTGGAAAGAACATCCTGAATCTAGGATCCACTCGGACATGAGCTTGGAGTTATCGCTCGTTGACACTAACAAGAAATCATCACTGCTTTCTTCGGCCAAATTAGCACCAGTTACATCTTCCTCGTTACTCTCAGTAGCTCTTTTATTTCGCAGTTTATAACAATCTGCTTTGACGTGACCTAATTTTTTACAATACTGACACATTTTGCCTCGTTTCTTTGATACTACCAAAACAGTAGGTTGCCTATCTGCCTTGCTATCCAAACCAAACTCATTGTCGAGTTTGTCTCTACTCAATAAATAACCCTTCACATCTTCGAACGAGAGTTTGTCTCAGCCATAAATTAGGGCCTTTTTGAAAGACTTGTATAAGGGGGTAAAGAGCACAATAATAGCATAGCCTGATCTTTATTGTCAATATGAACCTCAACGTTCTTTAAATCATTTAAAAGAGTAATAAATTGACTGATGTGATCTTTAAGAAGCTCACCTTCATTTATGCGAAATGTAAATAGACGTTGTTTCAACATTAAATGGTTAGTTAGAGATTTAGTCACATAAAGAGTTTCTAACCTTTTCCACAATGCGGATGAGGTCTTCTCTATCAATACCTCCTATAATACCGTATTTGCGAGGCACAACTGGATTGCAGACAAGGCCTTTTTATCAAGCTCTTCTCATTCTGTTTGATTTAGATTCTTAGGCTTTTTCACGGTAACAACTTTTTTCAAACTGGTTTGAACTAGAATTGCCATCATCTGAATTGCCACAGATTGAAATTTGTCTTACTAGCGAACTTCTCAATTTCAAACCTTGTTGCTGTCATCTCTGAATGGGCTGGTCTATGAAAATTGAACTAGCTTTGATACCACTTATTGGGATCGACCTAATTAAGCAACAAAAAAATAGTAGAATAATTTGAGAAATTGAACATAGAAATTTAACGTGGAAAAACCCCTCCAAAAAGGATAAAAAATCACGAGCAAAGATAATTTTACTATAATGGAAAAAGAACGAAGAGTACAAAAGATGGATATAAAAACTAAACTCTGAAAACCCGAAAACAAAGAACCCTTAAAAAGTAAACACAAAATTCTCTAAATGTGTTATGAGTTCTAATATCTAATTGGTGTATTTTCTAAGGTTGTAAAAGAGCCTATTTATAGGCTAAATTCATAGGTCAAATAATAATAAAATAATCTAGACTAATTAGAGTTTGATTGAAATAAATAAACAGAGTTTAACTGAAAGATTATTTCTCAAATTTGATTGAAATAATACTCAACAATAATAAATAACAATTATTGACTTGCTAACAATAGTTTAAAAGTGTAGACATGGCCAGACGATTATGAAAATTAATATTGTATACCTAAATTGCTTAAGATAACCTTAATCTCTTACTTTTAATCTTGTTGTAATTTTGCCTCCTATTTTTTGTTTTGAAAACAAATTAAAATTGAAAGCTAAGAGATTATCCAAATATTTTCAACCTAAAACTCGTATTGCACGATGAAAAAAAAAGAATGTTCAGGTCAGGGCGAAGCCAGGGGGGCTGGCATGGGCCCCGGCCCCCCTAAAATGTAAATTTGCTCTTTTGGCCCTTAAATTTTTTTAAAAATTTTAAATTAGTAAAGGTAAAATTACACTTTGCCCCCCCTAAAATTATAAAAATTTGATTTAATCCTTTACAAATTATAAAGATATAAACTATAAAAATTAAAATTTTATCCGGCCCCCCTAAAAATTTGTTCTGGCCTCGCTTCTGGTTCAAGTGTTGTGCTCCTTATTTTAATGAGGTAGATTAAATATTAAATTTAAGGTTTAGATTTATTCATTTTGATCTAAGGGTTAAAAACAATTTGGTTCTCGTTGTTCTTATTTTAATAGTTTTCACTACAGTTACACCAATCCAAACTCATATAAATGCAAAAAACAAAATCAACAATTTTTAAATTCCAGGACTCCATTAGATTTCAAGAAATGTATGATAATTTTCATTTTTTAAAATAAAAAAAATTTAAAAAATGTGTTTGGTTGAAAAAATTTAAACCATATTTTTTTTTGAAAATATATGAAAATAGAAAATAAGGTTGTAAGAAAAAGGTTTCTACTTTAGTGTTAAATGAAATAAAGTAGAATGAATTCCCTTCATGCTTGGATTTATAACCTCTCTTTTCTTCTTATAATTTCATAATTTAATGTTTCAATTCTAATTTTTATGTGGTAGGTAGGTGGGAAGTTACCTAAACACTAAACAACTATTTGTTTTTATTTTTCAATACATATCTTACCAAATCCAACCAATTTTTCTCTCCAAAATTCAACATTCTATTAACAATAGAAAATAAAAATAAAAGGAGTAATCTCTTGAATTTTATTGATAGACCTCAAAGGTGTATATATATCTATATAGTAATAGTTATTTAGGAATCAAATTGTTAAAAGATAATATCCCATAATAATATCATATAATATCCCATTAGGAATTAAATTGTTAATAGATAATATCTCATTAGGAATTAATTTGCTAAGAAATAATATCACATAATAATATTCTAACATCCCCTTTAAGTTGGAGCATGTAGATCATAAATGCCCAACTTGCTGAGAAAATATTTAAATTGTGGTTTATCAAGCACCTTTATAAAAATGTCAACTAACTGAATGGAGGTCAAACCATAAGAAGTGCAATCAACCAATCCTGGATTGCATCCTTAACAAAGTGGCAATCCACTTCAATATGTTTAGTATACTCGTGAAATACGAGATTCTGTGCAATATACAACGTAAATTGACTATCACAAAATAAAGGAATTGTTTTAAGATGATGAACACCTGAGCTCAATAGCAATGCCTTTAGCCATTTGAGCTTATAAGTGACGGAAGCCATAGACCTATACTTAGACTCAGCAGAAAAATAGGAAATAATATGTTGTTTCTTAGTTTTCCGGGAAATAGGAGATTGTCTTAGAAAGGCAAGCCAAGCAGTAAGCGAACATTGAGTTAACGGACAAGCAGCCCAATTTGAATCACATCATCCTTTCAAGGGCAAATCGCTATCAAATCTCAAAAGAACCCATTGGCTAGGATAGCCTTTGAAGTACCGAACAACACATAGAGCTGCGTCCCAATGCTCTTACCTCGACTCATGCATAAACTAGGATAAGACATGAACTGAGTATGCCAAATCAGGTTTGGTCACTGCCAAATAAATCAAACTACCCATTAACTGTCTGTATGGCTCAGGATCAGACAAAACTATCCTTGTAACATGCACTAATTTATGATTTTGCTCTATTGGTGATCTGCGAGCTTTGCTTCCAAAAGACCCACTTTCGAAATAATATCAAGTGCATATTTTCTTTGACAAAGAAATAGTTCTAAAGAAATATGAGCTACCTCTATCCCAAAAAATATTTCAAAACACCAACATCTTCATATGGTAGCAAGAATTGAGATACCTCTTAAAATTTTTCAAAGCATCGGAATCGTTCCTAAAAATAAGCAAATCATCAACATAAACTAGCACACTAATGTGTACAGATCTTTAGTGTATGTAATGAGAGAACAATTAGAATATGATTGAAGAAATCCATACATTTTTAGTGTAACAACAAGTTTCGCAAACCAACACTAAGGAGCCTATTTCAACCTATACAAAGACTTGCGTAAATGGAAAACCATTCCAGGCTCGTCAAGAGCAAAACATGGATAAAACCTTGTGTAAATCTCTTCATTAAGACCACCATGCAGGAAGGCATTATGGGCGTCCATATGATGTAACTCCTAATCTTTTGAAGCTGTAATAGCTAAGAAAGCCTGAACAGTCACCATTTTCGCCACAGGTGTGAAAGTTTCATTATAGTCAATACCTTCTACCTAGTGATTACCAAAAACAACAAAACGAGTTTTAAGTCTCTCAATACTTTCACCAGAGTTATATTTAATATTGTACACCGACGTACTACCTAGTGCTTTCTTTTCAAAAGGAAGTGTTTCCATAGACCAAGTGTCACTATCCTTTAGAGCACAAATTTCCTTTTGTATAGCATCACGCCATCCTGTATCTTTCACAGCCTCTTTAAAAGACTGTGGTTCGACCCTTGTAGTAATAGCTACAAGAAAATTTTGGTGTTTCACAGTAAATTTGTAACACCCTTAACCCGTATCCGTTGCCGAAATGGAGTTGTGAGGCATTACTGAACCAAAGCACAGTTATGAATATATTCATAATAACTCAAATTATAATCATATAAATATAAGCATCAAATTAATTAAATATTAAACATTCATTAAAAACAAATCATATTACATAGGTACACATCATGTTCAACACTCCACTGGTAATCGAATATCTAATTAATATCAAGATTTAACTTTTAATTCTTTACGTGCACATCTTAAACCAATTAAAAGAATTCACATAGTAATTTGTTGCTTAACTTTAATGTCATAGACAAATTCACCGAATATTATTATATATAAATATGCATACATTTCATGACCAATAATCACATCATGCATATCGAACTACATCAAATTTGGATTATTGTCGAACCATCATTGCCTAAATTTATCTAACTTAATTCACATACTAATATAAAAGGCCCGAATCATCTACATGCAAACAATTACATTCAAAACACAAATAATGATTTAAAATACTCTTAAATCTCACATTAATTATCCTGTCTAAAATGTACAAAAGCAACCAAACTAATTAATTATGATTCAGTCATTAAATTAATCTTTCAAACAATTTTTAAATTACAAGTGCATATTTATATTAATTCAAGACATCATATACATAGATATCTAAATGTAAACGTCAATACATCAATCAACATATACATTAATTAAATTCAAAATCTCATCAAAACTACTCACCAACCGAAATAAACTAGTACCATCTTTTCAAGTCTTAACCGGGTTATAATAATATGTATCACTCAATTATACACACATTTATACAGCAAATTCACATACACCAACTAGATTATTCAAGCTGATTTATTTAACCAAACTCACCACCCACATTTATATAAAAACAAAAAACAAAATCTCCAAATAGTGCTAATTTCAAAACCGTTTACTCCCTATATCCATCACCACCACTAAACCGATTTAATACATACAATACCTAACACATATAACTTATAATTCCAAACATATAGCATTTTAATCAAAATAGGTTTAACCATACCTAATATAATTAAATTCAAAATTAAAAATAAAGCCATCTCCAATACATAATATATTTACCACAAATCAAACCATAATCAAACATTTCCGCATATTTCAAAATCAAGGTCATAAAACATTATAGCTAAGCACACATAAAAACAAATTTAAACATAAATAGCAAGCCATTTTTCGCATGGCCTTAGTTACATAACCAAAATCCAACATTTCAAAATTTTGTTCCAGCCTATACATGCCATAATATGAGCTTGATTTATTTAAATACCGAAGCTGTAGATAGTGTAATAGACTTTGCTGACGATCCCCGAGCTTGTAACTTGAATTCAAAATCTATAAAACAAGGTAACATGTATACAGAGAATAAGCTATTATAGCTTAGTAAGTCATAAGCAAATATTCATCACGATAACAATATCAATTGGATTAAACCAAAACCACTTATATAATTATAACACCTTTAAATTCATATATGTAAAGTTCATATTTCAATAATATTCATTCGTATACCACTTGGCCGAATGCTCATGTAACTAGATTATCATTAATATCATTTAATTTCCACCATCGAATAATCATCACTAACTTAGTTCACAATCCAAAAACATATAAGCCCATGTATCACAATATGATTTCATATGTACAGGTTAATTATGTAGCCGAATGTGTAAAATCACACATGCATATAATTGTAACTCATCCAATAATATTCACAAGATCGAATACACTTACCTCATTTTAATTATTAAAAAGCTGTTACATACCTGTATATTTATCTCGTTTACACACTCGAACATAACTTATCTTTGCCCGTTGAACCTTTCGGAATTGGATAGGACACTTGGATATCCACAAAAATCGTACAATGCCAACATCCTAGACGTGGTCTTACATGTAGCCACAAATCGATGCCACTGTCCCAGACAGGGTCTTACTCGTAAACACATATCGTAATCACATATCGATGCCATGGTCTTACTCGCACATATATATCGAAATCCTATGTCATGACATATGTATCCTAACTATTCCTAAGGTTCATACGGGGCTTTCGGACGTCGTATCTCGGTCGGATCATATTCGTAAACATAGTTCCCAAACATTTTCACATTCGGCTATTACTTATACAAATTCATAAAATTCAAAATCAGCATCATGCATTCACATATATTTAAAATTTACGATATTTATTTGCTTATAAACTTTCCTTGGACAACGAAAAATCGGTACGAATCGACTAGTCGACAACTTTTGACTTTCCCCGGTCCAAGTCCGATTTCTTTAGTTCTTGATCTAAACATATTCAAATTAAGCTCATTCAAAAATATTTTCATTCAATTTAGTCCAAAAACACATAAATAGGTAAATTACCATTTTACCCCTAATATTTATAATTTTTACAATTTAATCCCTATTGCACAAAACACAAAATACACCAAATTTCTCTATACTTATGTTGGGCTGAATTTTACCCACTCTCAAACAAGTCCATATATTCAATTTATTTCACATTTTAGTCCCTCAAATTTTTATTTTTTGTAATTAAGTCCTAATTACTCAAAATCATCAAAAACTCCAATACAAAATATG
Organism: Gossypium hirsutum; assembly: GCF_007990345.1. Lineage (NCBI taxonomy): Eukaryota > Viridiplantae > Streptophyta > Magnoliopsida > Malvales > Malvaceae > Gossypium > Gossypium hirsutum. The sequence continues at coordinate 72,875,455 of NC_053432.1, forward strand.
TTAATCTAAAACATATCTTTCATTTTTCATCATCAAACAACAAAAATCAGAAGTTATCAACAATGGCACAACTCAAAATATTCCTCAAAATCAAAAATTAAAGTATGGGTCTTGAAGATTTCTAAACAACGATCTCAAAAACGTAGAAATTATCAAAAACCGAGCTAAACTCATACCTTAATTAAGCTCCAATTTGGCCGAACCCTAGCCTTGTGTTCTTTCTTTTTATTTTTGTTTAGTTTCGGCAAATGAAGAACAAATATAACTAGTATGTAAACTTTATTTTATGTTTTATATTATATATGTTTTATTATAATAGTTTATAATATTAGTTTACAAAAATAACCTTAATTAATTCATACCAAAACATTATAATATAAACCATTACCGTCCACTAAAAAAATTATGGGCTATTTACAACATGAATGCCTCAATTTAAAAAGCCACCAACTTTTTGACCCTTATACTTTAAACTATCAAATTTTCTATTTACGCGATTAAGTCCTTTTATTAAATCGGACACTCAAACGACAAAATTAAATCACGAAAATTTCACAGATATAAATTCACACAAAATAAACGCAGAAAATAATTTTTAAATATTTTTCTGACTCGGATTCGTGGTCCCAAAACCACCGTTCCGATTAGGGTCTAAATCGGGCTGTTACAAAATTTGTCACAATTAATATAATTCGCTATAGGAAACGAAGTACCTGAGGAAGGCTCTAAAGCAGGTGAGGTGGGAAATGGACTTTTCTTTATGACGATATGAGTGACAAAATCCAAAAACTTCACAGAGGGAAATTTCTCCCTATGCCCTCATCCCAATTCAAGCGCATCATTACCCAAAACCCCCTATACCATCGTGTCATTGAAGGAATAAGAAGATACCACAAGTGTTGGAGAACTCGCAAGTGGTGAACTCACAAGCTGCGGAGTAGCAAACAAATGAACTTTTTTTAATGTTTTTCCATTTGTTGGGAAGCATTTATTTTAATATTTTTAGTGTATTTGATTTATTATATTTTTTAAATTTATTTTTATATAAAAAATAATATAAAAATTTTAATACGGGCAGGCCAGGCTTGAGAAAAATTTAGGCCCATTTTTCGATCTTGGCCGAGTCCATGCCTAGAAAACGGGCCTAAAATCTTTCCCCAGCTTGACCCAATCAATGGGCTACTCTAAATGCACTTATCATTTTCAACCAGGCATAATAATTTGTTTAGCCATCTAATTTTATAAAAAAAAAAAATATTGTAGTCATTTATTTAAATTTTCGCTTTTCTAGTCTTTAGACTTGTGTTATTTGTGAAATCACCTAAAAATAGATGAAAAAGTTAGCGTTTGTTAACTTTGCTTACATGGCATACACGTGGATGCCAAGTCGGCAATTAATTAATTTTTAAAATTTAAAAAATCCAAAAAATTATTTTTTAAAAAAATTTAAAATTATTAAAAATTATAAAATTATAAAAAAACATTTTTAATATTTTTTAATTTTTTTTAAAAAATATTTAATTACTAACATGACATACATGTGGATTGGTTAACAAACGTTGACTTTTTCATTTATTTTTGCATGATTTGATAAATAATGCAAGTTCAAATGCTAAAAGAGGAAAAAAATTAAATGGAGAGCTAAAATAGTTACTTTTTTTTTATAAAGTTGAAGGGCCAAATAAATCATCATGTCTTTCAACTGTAAATATATATTTTTTAATTTTTAAATATTATATTAAAGTCTAAATTTAGTATTTAAAGCATAAAATTTAAGGGTTTAGGATGCATGATTCTAATGCAGAATTCAAGATTTCAAAATTATTTTAGAGTTTGTATTTGTGTTTGTGTTTAGGGATTAAGATAATGATTTTAGAGTTTAGAGTTCTGAAATTGGGTAAACTACATTAGTAGTCACCTAATTATATTTTTCTCTTTTGGTCACTTAACTATAAAAAGTTATAAAATCACCTAATTATTCAATTTTGTCTTTTTTTGTCACCAGCAGACTAATGTAAAAATAGAAACACAAAAAATTTGAAGATATTTGGGTGATAAAAAAAACAAAATTGAGTAGTTAAGTGATCATTTTGTAACTTTTTATAGTTGGGTAACTAAAAACGAAAAAAATAACTATAATAATAATATACATACAATACGTACGAAATTAAAATAAAATAGTTAAATTATGAGTAAAAAAATATTTTCATGTGTAAATGGAATAATTCAGAATATTAAATGTATTCTAATTATTTTCTAACTTGTATTAATAAATTTTTACAGCACGTTAAAATATTATCTTATTTTATATTAAAAATATTTTAATCAATTTTTTAATTGAATTACAGTTAGTAAAAATGTATGAAATGACTTGGATGTGGCCCATAGAGGTAGTGCTACCCCGACCAAGCTGTTGAACTTTACACAAATTAAGGTTGAGTGGGGAGCTGATCAACATAATACACTGGAACCGTAGCGCATATATCTTTAATGTTCACAACGTTGGATGGAAAAGAAATGTGGAAATGGGATTAAACTGAAGGAACATAAATTTGAATAACGAAAGAAATACACTTTTTTTTAATATATAAAATATTTATATAATCAAAGCACTGAATTTAGTTAAATGAACATTTTTGTTTAAAGTAACAGTTTTGAATGGCGTGAATAAATATTTTTACACCGTATCGATGAAACCTGTATTTAATACTCAACTTTCCCCTTCAGCATTGCACAGCATTTATAATTAATTGCACAATATAAAAATAGAAATAAATCTAAACCTCATTAAAGGATCCATTTCATGTGCCAGACAGACACAGGCTCTCAGGGATTTCAGAATTGCTTTGCTTTCTATTAAGAGTGAAGGGTACTAAAAGTTGCTATTAATGGAATAATCTTTTCTTCCCGTTTTAATATTTTTGGTGATAAAGGGTAGCATGTCTTATTATTGTTAATAAGGGGAGGGGTCCATATCAGTAGGACTTCAATTAAATTCACAGACACAGATCAGTGAACTCAAGCACTTCCTCCTTTTCATGTTTTGGAGTTTATGTTTCAACTTTCAGCCGCAACAACCATTCCAGCTAGGTTAACCGGCAAGTGGGAAAATCTTTCTGGGCTCATGTACAATACTGAAACATAACATATGTGTCATAATCTATATAAAACAACTTATTATCATATAAAAAATATACGATACCTTAAACACGATTTTCCCACGAAAAAGATGGCATATACTCAATACCAATAAACGGATTGCCAGTTTAGGTGCTAATGCTTTGAAAGGAAAATTGGAATAAGAATTAAAAGTTAGAAGATACATTTATGATTTTTCATTAGTTTGCAACAGATGAAAGGAAATGGATTAGAGGCAGAAATTAATGTTTTGGTAACAAAGGGAAGCAACTTTCCTAAGGACTACACACATGATTTTTTTATTGGGGCTGTCATGATCTCCCCGAGAGACCGCCAACTATTGATACAATTGCATTTTTATTATGAGTAATTCTATTTGGATGTTTAAGAGGTTACACAATTTATGATTGATGTACACAAGACATTATGGCAAGTGGGAATCCCTGCCCCAGTTTGTAATTGTAATCGACAGGGACTTACTATCAGTATTGTTGGAATCTTCACTCCTCATATCAATAATTCTCCATCCTGGATTAGAACAGTGCCAAACTATGAATATGGTTACTATAAAGTGAACAGAGGCAATAAAAGACCCGAAGATCAAGCAATTCAGGCCACAGGTTCAACATGCAATCGATCCATGAAACCCTAGTTCGACCAGATTCCATATCATAGCCTCAACAGATCCAAGTAAACTACAACTAAAAAAGAGGGGAACTGATCATGACTGCCTGCACCATAGTAGCATCACTTTTATAGATAGAGGTAAGGGAACAAAGAACCCCCTACTTCACAGTATTTAGCCTGATAGTCCAAAAAGGTGCATTAAGAATGAGATTAAAATATGTTACTTTTAACAAGGGTGAGATCTAAACTCTAGAGGTACATATTGAATATTGATATAGATAATAGATTCTGTTTTTAAAATTACTGTGGCTTCAGCATATGAGGTTATGAAAAATAATCTACACATGGAACTAGGGACCTTGGCTGCTAACGGGTGAATGACGACTTCTTAATGCAAGGGGACAGAGTTGTGGAGTCAGTGACCAGGTGAAAATATTCCGATTGCCAGGCTGCTCCAAGGAAATTGCTTGAGGCAATCCGAAACCATGATATAATATGATCACTAAAAGGCTTAAATGTCTCATTAATAGACTTCCCTGATACCGACTCATGAGGAGATGGGACCCTTTTTAGTCTACAGCCGCTAATAGATAAAAGTTACCGCATACATTTTAAGGAGATTAGAAAGATTAACAAACTTAGTAACTAAACGCTGTTGCATGTATTAATTCACTGGAAGCTAAGAGCAAAAGTGGTAGATTTGATAAGAATTTTGGTCATCGAGAAAATGAAATAAATTGAGAAATTCTTAAACTATCACAAAATTATTCCCGAAATTAATAACGGATAAAGTTTGTTACAGAATGTCCATACTCGAGCATTAAATTGGAAAGGAATCTTGAACACTTGGTTCCTATTCAATCAATGACTTTGAACGACCATTGATAGTTAACATACAAAAATAAGCTGCTAATGAATTTTGAGTCACTTGTAAAGTCTAATGACCGTAAAAATGATCAACTACCTTAAAATCTTTTTCTTTCCAAACATTACTTTCAATGGGACAAATTCAATCAACAACTAAATGCACAAGCCCAGGAAGACGGTGGGCAAGACCTAACGTCTCATAGATCCAAAACAGTTCATCTCCCTTTTACCATAGTCCCCCTAAGGAGGGTAACTGAGAAATTTTTACCCTCAGTTTATGACGGTGAACATTTTAGGTTGCATCACTGTCAAAATGCCCAAGCTCAAGGAGGAACTTGAAGAATTCCTAGGTCAGTGATCCAAGACGTTCAATTTGAGGACTTTGGTAGCATCAGCTACAGGACTGCAAATTTGCACTCAGGTCTGCCAAATGGCATCCTTATCCAGCTTTTATAAGATTTAGTTCATGACCCAATATGGATAATGTCAGAAAGTAGATGACCTCCTGGTCTCTTTTTGCTTCTTGATGACATTACTCAACCAAATGGACAAAGCTGACGACAGAAATCAAAATAAGCTTGTCTACCAAACTAGATACACTCAATATAAAATCATAAGCAACAGAAAAATAACTCTCTTTATTGACATTGACAGAAGATGGACAGGGAAATATTGATTCAAAAGATTGAGCCAAAATTTAAAAATTCTTATTCAATACAGCTATAACTAATCCCAACAATCAAACGATTATAAAAAAAAATTCTATTGGAATAAAATAAATAAGTAAAAAAGTTCCTCCATGGTCATACAAATTAATCAATGATTTAGAACAACAGGAGGGAGAAAACGAGGAAAATGTAACAGCAGAGCAGAGCATGAAATTCATTCAAGAAAACCCAAGCGCGTAATGATTTTTACTAATAACCAGGCAAATGCCGATACTTATACTAATTCCAAGGTTGCTAATGATCCTGATCAAACAGACGAAGTGGCTTTGATACACTATTCACGACAATCAGATTTTCAGCACGAAATAATAAGAGGTTCCATGTGTACCCTCATATAAGTTCATAGTGAATTAGCGTGCAGATAAGGGAGACAACATTTTATAATTGGAAATTCCAGACCTTATTTGAATTGCTTAAGATTTAGCAGAAAACATCTGAAGTTACCAATAAAGCAAGTTTCAAATCAATACAAATAGATATCTAGCAGTACAACTCAAGTATGGTTTCAAGTGTACATAAGAGAATAAGATAAATGATCAGAATTGCAAATACAGGGGCCTCATAAGAGTAACCTATGATTTAAAACAGTATACTTCAAATCATGAATAAAATCATATTCTTCTAATTTAAAGTTCATACTTCTCAGCAATTCTACTCTATTTTCATACTAGCTGCAGTATTTATTTCAAATATTTCTCCATTTACCATCAGTGGCCACACAGACTTCCCTGTCAACCTTATTAGGGACAACATCTGCTCACCTGTTGTGCCATGATTTCAATCACAAAATCACTAAGATAGGACACTTTACACTATAAAACACATTAAAATCAAGCATCCATGACATATGGACAAGAGATATTCAATGTTTCACATCATGTGTTGCAAGTAAACTGAAACAACAATAATTGCGGAGCTACAGCAAAAGGGGAAGGAAAGAAATAAGGATTATCTACTTGCACATACCAAACAGATTTGATGTAATTGGCATGTGACCCACAAATACTAGTCATCCAACATCGGTTGCTGTTCAAGCTCAGTTAAATGTTCAGTTAAAGCAAACGTAGAGTGATTGGTAACCTCATTTTCAGCCTTACACCGTAGCAGCTGCTCCTGAAGACTCTTTACTAGCTCATTCAGTTTCTGAATATTTCTTTCTTGAGAAAGTATGATCTGCAGTGAAGTTGACACAAAATAACTCTAATCAGTTGCTTACCACTCAAGAGTTTAAGGTGATTAATGCCATCTTAACAAACAATGGAAAATTTCAAGTTACTTCAACCAACTACACCAGGAAAATCAGTAAAAGCAGCCCTGAAAATAAAACCAAACCAGACAAGTAAGAAATGGATGATATTGAGGTCACTAACTTGTTTAAACTGTAAGGAACTACTGACAACTGGTATGTATTAAGGTACTTTTAAATGAAAACTAAGAAAATTTTAGAAAGTAATGTAAAAGTCATATCAGATGGGGAATATGAACAAACTTCCAATAAGACAATCATATTAAAAGTATCTGCCAAAACAAATAGTAACTAAAAGGTACAATAGTTTGAAGAAATAAATCCAACCTAACTTCCTTTTGACATAATGTATTACATTTGTGAATAGGAACAATCGAATTTGACGCTAAACAACTAAAAGAGCCCTTGAGGATCTAATTTGATTGTTAAATAAGCCCCTATACATTTCTTGTACCCAAATGAGCCCTTATACTTTGATTTGTATTTAAATTAGATGTTGTTTCAAATGAAATGTTGATTTATATTGAGAGTTTTGTCTAAGTATAAACTAAAGGTAAGGAATTGTTTGGATACAAGTCAAAGAGAAGGGCTTATTTAGATACCAATTAAAGTTTAAGGGCTTATTTGGGTGTAATACAGGTATAAGGGCTTATTTAAATAAAGTGAAAAAGTTCAAGGGCTTATTTAATATATCAGCCAATAATCAAATTGATTTGGTGCTTCCCAGTAAAGTGACTGATGGAGTTAGAAGGTAGAAGGGGATAAAACCTAAAACAATTCTTGCTACTTAAGGTTTTCACTTATGGAAATGTAATTGTGGAATTGAAATCAAGAACAATGGAGTTAGAAGGTTGAAAGGGATAGAACCTAAAAGGTTTCCTGCTACTGATGGTTTTCTCTTATGGAATGTAATCATGGAACTAAAACCAAGAAACTAAGTGAGCAAGTGATACAAACTTATGGACCAAAATAAGGATGTATGCCCAAGAGTTAGGTCTAGTAGTTCACGACTCTTATCCACAAAACTTGCTGACATGAGCTGAAAAGGTAGATATTCTAAAATAGGTTCATTATCAAGCAAAGCATATACTGAAAGGAAAATTCCCAGTAACAATACCACCAAAATGAATTCTCAGAAGGGAAGGTATAGATAGAGTTGTACCCCATAGTCCAAAGCTTCTACTATTCCACCTAAACAATGACGCTGTGTGAGAAAATACATTTGTAACATACTGTAACATTAGGGGCTTTACTAGAAAAGCAACTAAATTTCGTAATTCTTTCTCCCCAAATCAACAATTTCTAGCAGGTGGGTAACATTTTAATACACTTTGAATGAGCCATGAAACAGAGTGTGTAGGAAGGAAATAATCCAACAAGTTGAGGATTACTTGCAATGTAAAACCTGGATTCAGCAAAATGTATTAGTGGTTCAGTTGTTCTTTTGTTCTTCGCAGAGCAAATTGAAACAGAAGCCCAGGTCACTAGAATGGGTCTTTTCTGAAGTTACCCTTCAGTGAAAAGACATCTGAATAAACAAAGTATCCTTATTTAATTAACTGGCAACAAAATACCACCTTATGAATATCAATTTGCTGTGCTTGCAGGCAATGGAAAATGGCAAGCTATTTCTAGGTTAAAGAAACAAGGTTGTTTTATAAGTAATTCAAAGAATGGCAAAGCAAGTATTAAAGGGTAACAAAGGGATGGTTACTCTCCTACACAACAAGTCTGTGATGTCTCCAAGGACTTCGTTTTCAACTCTCTAGCAGAAGTACAGGGAAAAAGAATCCAGAGACTGATGACTAATAACAAATTACAGAAACCAGTTGGTTTGACTATTCATAGCAATAATCAATCCTAGCTAACTGAACTAGACTAGTTTATCCCATCCACAGAGACTTGGATCTCTATAATTCTAACCAGATTAATGAACTAGCAATCAACTAGAGAATGAACTAGCAACAAATAGGAAAAACAACACTATTAGAGTTAACTCTATAACGAAACCCATTTCAAGCTTTTTAAACCATTTTTAGGAGTAAACTATGGTCTAATTTCCTTGTTAGGAAAGATGAAAAAGCCATATTGGCAAAATGAAAAAACATTGTTTCATTCAATTACTTAGCAGAATTAAAAGACTAAAAGAAACGAAACCATAATTCACATCACTTTTTAATCATTATACCATTTGGAAGGTAACAAATACTGGGAAAAATGAATAACAATGTAAATTAACAACAATTGAAGACCTAATTTATGTTTCGGGATAGAAAGAAAGAAGAAGAAGATAAAATTGCACTAAAAGAAGGGATAGGCGAAACCTTTTCTTTGACTGATTCTTGGCGTTTCGAAACGTATTGGTCTTTGACAGAAACGGTGGAGGTTGGTTCAATTTCTTCATCGAATTGCTGCTTCCATTCGAACTGAGAAGTGAATACTATTACGAACACTAGAAAAACGAGAAGCCAAGGTCTCGACATTGCTCACATCTGTTTAACCCGATCTATTTTTTTCTTAATTCTACTTTTTTCCCGTTTGGGTGTTTCGAGCAATTGAAAAAAAACTATTGCCAGCGATTTATGGCAAGCAATACCCAACAAAAAACTGAAAGAAAGAAAGAACTGCCGCAGATCAAAGTAGCCGAGACTGACGAAATGGAAAATTATTCTAAAAACTTTTAATATTTTATTTATTTTAATAACCATATAAGTTTTCGAATTTTGTATGGAAAATTAATGGAGTAATACAAGCTTCTAAACTTCACTTATAAAATTAGAACTATTACGTATTCAAACAAAATATAAATCACTGTCCTGGCAATTAGGAAATGGCTCCAGCCCAAAATAGTTTGGGCTTTAGACATGGAAAACAAAGTCAGCCCAATGAAGAACAAGAAAAAAATATGGGAAGGAAAAACGAAAAGAAATGAACTAGCCAGGAAAAAAGGAAGAATGGGGAACAGCCAGTCACCTCCACCAAATCCTCGTTTCAATTCTGCTTCAAGGTAGTTCTTTCTTCAAACTATCTCTCTCTGCTTTAATGTCTGAATTCTTTTTTCTCTCTTTTTACTTGAAAGAACTGCTTTTATTTATTTTATTGGTATAATTAAACTAACGAAAACATTAATATGTCTTAGAGCTTTTACACCAAAGGAATTAGAGGATCTCAAATCGCTCTTCAATTCCCTGGCTGCACGGTCACAGACCAACGGTCAATATGTTTCTTCATCTGTCTTTCAGGTTTTCTTTTTCTTGTTTTTTGGATCTACCCATTTATAGTTATGAATGTTTTGTTTTGATTCCATTTATGTTCTTGAGTTTTTTTTCCCCTTTTAATTACGAAAGTACTATATTGGTTGTAGGTTTACTTTGGGTTGAAAGGTCCTCTCGGGGAGAGAATGTTCGATTTGGCCACGCAGGGCCGCAAAGACGATAAGCTTACCTTTGAAGACCTGGTGATCACTAAAGTAATTATCTTCTCTTTCGTCCTCTTTTTTAAATTTTGTTGGAAACTATATTCTCTTCATTGTTTCAAAAATATCTGTGTCTAGCAGTTGGTATGATCCATGAAAAATATGAAAAAAATTTAGAAAAGAAATTGAGTATATTGTATTCGATGCTCACCCCAAATCCGAGTAGCATGGATTGAAAATTTTATTGTTGGTTATCATTGCTGAGCACAAATGATTAAGAAACAAATCTAGTTGGTTATGTATAGCTTGTTTGGTTGCTTTTGTTATTGGCTTTTTATTTATGAAAGTAAAAACGGAAAATCCTCTATGTTTTCTTTATTAATTAAAGTTAAAAATCAACATTTTGTGAATGACCAAATGCATGGCTTTGCTTCAATGTGGAATGGCAACTAAGTTTAAGTGTTTCTTAATTTTTTACTTTTTTTTGTTTATTCTTAATCAACTGCTACAATTTTTCTTTTTAGTAACTTTTGAAGGAGAAAATAAGTATCAAAAGGCAGTAACTAGAACAACAGCTACGGGAGACCTAGGTTAATGGCTGTTCTGAATTGAGCTTGCAGACCTATTCATTTTATGTTTCATGTTTTGTAGGGTACTTATGTGAAAGGACCAAATGATGAGATTGAGGAGTTTATTTATCGATTGTTGGATGTCACAGCTGATGAAATTTTGACAAGGTAGAATGGTGATTGCTTGTAGTAATGTTTTCTTCACTTCACCAACTCACTTTTTCCTAGCCTTTAAAATTGTTGCTGCCACATTTATTTCCCAATACATGAAACCTAATGAAGGAACAAATTTTCTAGTTATAGATTACTTTTACCATCTAATGGTTGGAAGCCTCTTGAATTTCTATCTCTATCGTGTCAGAGACCTTCTAACTTATAAGGCTTCTTCTCAAAGACAGGTCTGACTTAGACTCTGTTCTAGTCAACATGTTTAATCATGTATTCCAACTGAAAGGTTCTCAACCAGAATCAAGTTCACATTGCTACATGGTGTACACTTTTCTTAATGCTGCAACATTCTCAAAGGATCATGAGGGACGTGATAAAAGTATGTCTTTTGAGGATTTCAAAAGTTGGTGTACTCTTGTACCATCTGTGAAGAAGTTCCTTTCAAACTTATTAGTGCCACCAGATCCAGGTTTTCCTTGCCTCTGTTCTTACACATGTCCTTTTATTTGTAATCTTTATCATTCTAGTAGTATTATTGGAGACATTATATCTTGTATGAATAGATACCTATATATATGTATATATAATTATCAGTGTGTATCCTTGTCCGGCCATCCATTTGCTGAACCTAACAAAATTATGCAGTTAACTTAATTTTGATTCCATAATTTGATTTGATGGCCCCTCCAGCTTAACTTTGATTAAGCCTGATTCATTTTCGAAAAAACTTATTTTTGTCTTTGTGTTGTCTAATTTATGAAGGCTTAACTCAATTAAGCTGGATTATAGACTAACAGGATAAATTGCTAGAGTAGTTATACCAAATAATTTCCTTTCTCATGATTATGATTGCAATTAGTAACTGAGGTCCAGTTTTAATATTACTATTCTGTGTAGGGAGACCGGGATCTAAGGTTCCTAAATTGCAGTATTCCGAGAACATTGATTCCAGTATATTATTATTGAGAGATGAATATGCTTGGCATATAGGGGGGGCTCTATCTCATGAAGAGCTAGAGGAATGGAAACTGTTGTATCATAGTTCATTAAATGGCTTAAGTTTTAACACATTCCTGGGCAACATATCGTAAGTACCCTTCTTCCTTCTTGCTACCATTTTATCTATTGGACTCCATGAATTGATTTTTTTCATCTGAGTTCGTTTAATAAGAACTTAATTATATTTTCTGCTGTCCTAAACTATGACCTTATAATATTTTTTAGACCATTTTGAAAGAACTACAGATAATTTTGGTATTTGGTTTTGAAAATATGAAATCGATCACGTCTGATTCTTATTGGCATGAATTATGACTACAATTTTCATTTTTCTTGAAAATTTCCAATCATTAAACTCGATCTTGTGTAACACTCTAATATGGCATGGCCTCCATTGCTGCCATTATCCTTGCTTCTTTATCTTGTTTAATTTTAAGCTTCTTTGATCAATAAATTTCTAAACAATGTAAATTGATGCTCTCAGCTCTCTAGCATATTGTACATTGAACAGTAAGTGCTCATTCTGGAAGCTTTGACACTTAGTGATGCATCTATTAGGGAGACCTAGAAGAAAATAACAAGCTCTTAATTCTTTCTCATCTTTTGTGATATAGCAACACACACACCTTGCTTGTCTATGATAAATTATGGGTTTTCAACTAGAATATGCAAAATCAGATTTCATTTTTCTGACTTCAGGGTTTGTTTCTGAGGCTTCCTTGTGAGTGGTCCATTATGTAAAATAAGGAGAGAATGTCAAATTTCTCTATTTTGTTTTATTTTCATTACTTTTTCTTAAAGAAAGTTTAGATTCTAAGTACTTTCTAATATTTTTTTTTTCATTTTTTTGGTTGCTGGAATTATTCTGTTAGTAGGTTGCGTAATTACTCAATTGAACTGCAGAAACGGTGATGAACCAACTGTCCTGATTATCAAGGATAGAGAAGGTTACATATTTGGAGGTTTTGCTTCTCAGCCTTGGGAGAGGCATGGTGATTTCTATGGGGACATGAAGACTTTTCTCTTTCAGCTCTACCCAAAGGCATCTATTTTCAGGCCAACTGGAGCAAACAGTAATTTGCAATGGGTATGTCTTAACTTGATCTCGTCTCATTTTCTTCTGGGTCTGTTTCCACTTCTGTTTCGAGTTGAAGCCAAGGTACGTTTGAATCCTTTGCCTCCAATTTCGGTACTCACTTTTTGGTACTTAAGTTGATAGGAGATTTCTTCTTTCAAGTAGACTTGCCATCATTGGTAGAAGCTAAGTGTGATGTGAATGAAAACTCTGGAGAATCTTTAGACTGTTTCCTGAACAATATGCCGTTATGCATATACACTTTGAATTTTAGGTTGCCTAATACTTAGGGTAGCACTTATGTTGGATTTATTTAACAGCTTTCATAACTTGAGAACAGATGGGAGTTATTTATTAATAAACGTTGTTTGAGGTTGGCCAATATTTCTGAAATTAGCGTTTAAAGTTGGTTTGACCACTAAGATGCAAGGTGTCTTAATGCCCCTGTGTTGGGTTATCCAACTCTTGAAACAGTTGTTCATTTTCCTCTTCTTTTATCTACTTTTTAAAATTTTAAGTGGAAAAAACTGCAGCCGCCTTATGCATATGGGAGTGTGGCTGTTTATGTTGCTAACAATATGCATTTGCAGTGTGCTGTGAACTTCAGTTCCGAGACCATCCCAAATGGCATTGGTTTTGGAGGACGCATAAATCACTTTGGCATGTTTCTCTCGGCAAGCTTTGATCAAGGGCATACCTTTTCCTGTACCACTTTTAATAGCCCTTGCCTCTCGAAGACCGCTAAAATCTGCCCAGAAGTTATAGAATGCTGGGGAGTTGTTAGAAAAGGACTGGAACAAGAAACAGCAGACGTTGTTAAGGGCACGGTGTTAGAAAGGTTCAAGGAGGACAGGCATATGCTCAACTTGGTCGGGATTGCAAATGCAAGCGAGTAGCATGCACTTTTAAATGGTCTTTGATAATCATCGCAGTTCTGTACATTAGAATGATTCGAATCTGCTTTTCTTTGGTCTTGTGTTACCAGATGCAATATATGTTGCAGTTAATGACAAAGTCAATCACCTCTGAAGTTTGAAATGTTGTAATGCTATTGACAAAAAGAAGCTTCTATTGTCGGGTTTTAAAATAAACTATAACGAGGATTAGATAAGGCTTCTTATTGTGAAATATTGCTAACCATTATAGAATCCTTTACAGCTCAATATTCTTCTGTTGTCATCTCACCATGAAGAAAGACCCTTGCATTTAAGGTAAGAAAGTGACATTTGCATATTGATGAAAAGTACAAGTAGACTCGCACCATGGGAATCCTCTGTTATGGTTTGTAGTTTTGGATAAGTTTATAAGACGGTCAAAGAGAAAAAGAGAGGAACGTTTATTGCGAAAGTACTGACAGTCCTGTCTTCCATGATTGATTGGTGAGGCTATACCCCCCATCAATGGTCAGGTTGACACCACTCACAAATTTGGCCTCATCACTTGCCAGATACAGGGCAGCATTTGCGAAATCTTCTGGCTCCAACAAGGTCCCTTTCAACACTGCTGAAGCAGAAACCATCTCCTCGCCCTTCTTCTTATCCTGTAATCTGAGTGTTTTTTGGAACATTGGGGTGAAAATTGCATGAGGTGAAATGCAATTAACCCTAATTCCATGCTCACCTAACTCCACGCTCAAGCTCTTTGCCAACCCTACCACAGCAACCTTCGATGATTTGTATGAATGGGAATTTCCATAGCAAATTTTTGAAGCAAGACTTGCTGTGAAGAGAATGCACCCTTTCTTGGCTGGAACCATGACCCTGGCGGCATGCTTGGCACCCAGGAATGCACCCAACACATTCACATCAAGCACCGTTTTGAAGTCCTTGAGACTGGTCTCGCTGACTTTTACCTCATTCTCACCCATAATCGCTGCATTATTGAACATGATATCCAGCTTCCCATGCTTAGAAACTGCTAATTTTACAGCATTTTCGACATCAGATTCGCATGTTACATCACAGTGGACATAGCTGATGTTCTCTGTTCCAAGCTCTTGGCAAAGGGAGTGACCCAATTTGTCTTGAATATCACCAATCACAACTTTGGCTCCATGTTTCACAAACAGCCTTGCTGTAATCTCTCCTAGACCACTGGCACCACCAGTTATCAGTGCCACCTTACCATCTAGCCTGTTTCAAAGGAAGAAAAACTAAAGGTTCAAATGCAGATTTGGTTTCTTCAAAATTTAAATATGAAAATTTGAGGAGCCGTATGATTTTACCTCTTGGTCCCTGAAGTCTCGGCGCTCATTTTTGTTCTCAAAAAAGGAAATCTTGCTCAATTACTGTCTTTTATTGCAATACTTTGAGGGTTGTGTGTTTCACTGTATTGTTTTCTGGTCTTTTATAGCCTCACACACAGTAACCATTTTCTGATGCTTTCATTATAAACTTATATCCCTATTTTATTGAATTTCAGAGGTTGCGTCCAAAATCCTCCATTTCAGTCTACTTTGAACTACAGTGGTTATTTATGAAAAAAAGAAAAAGCATAATAATAAAATTAGCCTTTAATGTTTATATCTTTGTCAATTTGGCCCTTAAACTTTTAAAAGACTCATATGTAACCCTCAACCTTTTAGAAAGAGTTAAATTATTGTTTTTTAATAGAAATATGGACTAAAACGTTAAATTTTTAAATACGGTAGTCTACATGGTAATTTACGTGTACTTTATGCTATTTTTTATGAACTATTTATATATTTATATAATTTTTATTTTTTTTTGAATATTTTATAACTTTTAAATTATTTGTTGAAGTGACACATATAACAAATGGTGTCATGTCAACATAAAGTACAAGTAGATTGCCATGTAGTTGTCAGGCCAATATTGTTAAAAATTTAATGTCAACATATTCGTTAAAAATTTTTTTTTTGTATCTTTTTAAAAATTTAAGGGTTAAATTTAACTAAAAAAGTCAAAATAATAAAGGATACTAAGCCAAAGACTAAATTTATCATTATGCTAAAAAAGTATAATGGTTAGGTATTTGTGTAGTATTAGTATATTTTTAAAATATGATATATTTATATAAATTTTGATAAGGTGATGTCTTTGGTGTTGCTTCAATATTTTAATGTTTTCCTCTTTATCATAACTGTGTGATGTCTAAAAAGTGTTTAAAATTTATTGTAATGTTAATTAAGTCAGGTTGTTAATATTAAATTTTTAATTGAGAATCTGAGATATAAATTAGGTTGCCTTCTCTTTTATAAAATTACGTAGTGTTAAAAAAATTATAAAAATGGAAATATAGTTGTAACATACACTATTAAAAATAATATTAGTTAAAAGGATATTTGTAAAATAAAATAAAATATACATGATAAAAAAAAACTGCACGCTACTGTGAGTTGGTTGAATTCAAAGTTGGGTAGCTTGAATAACGTTTTATAAAATAAACGTGCTTTGTGTTGACCCTACACCTAATTTCATAATTCATTCTTATTAAGTTTCCAGCTCTCGCGTTGTAGATTGTTTGTTTTTTTCTTTTAAATATTTTATTTTACATTAAACAATTTAATATAAAGAAATTGTATTTATCTAAGTTCTTTTTTTTTTTTTGTAAGCTATCATCCTCAACCATTCTTTTATTTTTTGGATAAACTATCAAAATAGTCACTTTTGTTTCTCTCGAGTTATATTTTAGTCAATTACGTTTGAAATGTTATATTTTTGTCACTTCTGTAATCTTGTTGTAGTATTTTAGTCACTGAGTGTTAATTGCTGTTAACGGTGTAATGGTAAGTTGATGTGGCACGCTAAATCATCATTTCAAACAAAAAATTGAGGTTAAATTATACCATTGGTCCCTATATTTTGTTTGTTTTGAGCAATTTCTTTTTTTTTTTACATTAAAAGAGATGGAGAAGGTAGGAAAATAGAAGGAGAAGCATAAGAGAATGGAAAATAAAGAAAAAAAAAGGAAAGTTAAAAAGAACATAAAAGAAGAAAAAATTGCTCAAAATGAAAAAATTTGGGGACCAATTGTATAATTTAACCTAAAATTTTTGTTTGAAATGATGATTTAACGTGTCACTCCAGCTTACCATTACACAATTAATGACAATTAATGGCCTAGTGACTAAAATATTATAACACATTAACATAAATGACTAAAATGTAACCTAAGTAAAATAAAAGTGACTATTTTAATAGTTTACCCTTATTTTAAAAAAAGAAGTTATAAACCTATTCAAATATCGGATTATTTGCTCAAACTTAAAACATCTATCTAAATTATAAAAAAAGTTTAGACAAAAAATAAAACCGAAAAAATAAATTTAGACAAATTATTAAACTTGTTTTTATTTGCACAAACCCGATCCGACCCACCCAACTATATCTATGCAATTCAATATAATCTTATAGGTTAATATACTAAAAAAACCTTATACATTATTTAAACTAAGCCCTTATACTATTTTTACAATTAAATAAACCCTAACCTATAATTTTCACCCATAAAAAGTATTGATCTTAATATTAAAATAAAAATGTAAAATTTTAAATTAATTTGTATTTTACACTTACATGAATATGACTAGAATAGTTTATTAAATAAAAATAAATAATATTTTTTGAAAGCAAAGACAAATAATATCTTAAAATTTCTTGAATACATAATACATTTAATTACTCTTTTAAAATTTTGATACTCCTTAAAATTTTATGTTTATATTAAAAGTATACTCTTTTAAAATTAATTTTTGATACTCTTTTAAAAAAAATTAAAATTTAATAAAAATTGTTCAAATTTTGTCCATGTGCCTCTATATGCCCCGTTTTGTCTTGTTATAAAATTTTTAACTTCCTAAAAGAATGAACGCAAGTCATATTATTTAATCAAATTCATAATTCAAGTTCACATTCGTTTAAATATCCTAAAATAACAAGAAAAATTATTTTAAAAGGTTTCCGTGTTCATTTTTCATATGAGTTATGAGTATAATAAATTAATATACACAAATTTAATGTTTCATTTACAATGAAAAATTTATTTTTTGGTTGGGTTTCGACCTAAGAGTCATTTAGTCTTGATCTTGGATGAATGTGAGTTATTTTAAGGGTTATTAAGACTTGATCTTGAAACTAAAATGTTTGTTTGAGAATTTGATTTGATTTAGATTCAAGGGGTATTGAGAATTAATCTTGAATCAATGATGTCTGTTTCAAGGGTTTTCTAGGTTTGATCTTACAAAAACAAAATTAACCTTCTTTCATTGATTGAATTGAATGAAAAGACAACTTTTTTAGAAACGACTTTTGACCTCCTTTTTTTAGTTGGATGGATCGCACTGTGGTTTTTCTTCAAAACTGATATTGTGTTTGTCAAAATTTATTGAAGTTCTTTAATTTCGTCAAAGATTTCTTTAAAGAATTTCTAAACTTTTGAACTTTAAATCTATGTTAATTAGCTTGGGGTGACTCCATTTCATAGTGTCAATCACTTGAATAAATAAGAATTTTTATAAAATTTAACTTCTCCGTTTGAGTGTTCGACAAAAAATTAATCTTTTTATTTATTATATATTTTATATTAATTAATTAATTAAAGAT
>NC_053432.1:72894350-73007529 GCF_007990345.1 Gossypium hirsutum
TCATCATATACTTTAAAGATCTAACTTTGAAATCAGGCCAAGTCGTGTGATACAACATATACTGCCTCAGTCTTCGGGTCGCCCAGATTAGAGCACAACACAACTTCTCAATTGATGAGTACCTCATTTCGCAATCGGTAATTTCTTACTGAGGTAGTATATTGCCCTTTCTTTCTTTCCCGTCTCATCATGTTGGCCCAATACGCATCCCATGGAATTCTCCAACACTGTAGATACAATATCAATGGCCTATCTGGACTTGGAGGTGATAAGACTGGGGTATTAGCCAAGTATGCTTTATCTTATCGAAAGCCTTCTGACACTCTTCATCCCATTCACCCGGATTTAGTTTCTTAAGAGCCGGAATACTGGATCACATTTCTCTGTCAGTTGTCTCTGTCAGTTGTGAGATGAACCGAGCAATGTAATTCAGCCTCCCTAGGAACCTCGAACCTCCTTCTGAGTGCGCGGGGGAGGCAAATCGCGTATTGCTTACTTGTGGTCACTCGTCCCCTTTGCACTATGGCTTACTCCTATCTGCCAAGTGCATTTGCCGGTTAGCTTGAGCTGATTTCTTATCTCAAATAACTTTCAACCTGAATATGCTCTTCTCTTCTGACTCGCGTCTATCGTCATGACTTCTTCTGTGCATCATGTCGTGAAACAATCACATAGCTCTTTATACGTTGCTCCCGCATCTTCATCGAAGGCATTACCTTGTAACAGAATGTTCCCCATAAGGTAATGAATGTGGTTTTTCTCATGTCTCCAGGATGCATCTTTATTTGATTGTATCCAGAGAAACCATCCATGAAAGAAAACAATGAATAGCCTGCCGTGTTATCTACCAAAGTATCAATGTGAGGCAGTGGAAAGTTGTCCTTTGGACTAGCCTTGTTCAAATCCCTATAATCCACACACATTCGTACCTTTCCATCTTTTTTGGACAGGGACGATGTTGGCTACCCATCCGAATACTTGACCTCTTGTAAGAAACCAGCGTCGAATTGTCTTTTGACTTCTTCTCTTATTTTCAACACAATATCAGGTCTCATTCTCCTGAGCTTCTGTTGAACGGGTTTACAATCCTCCTTTATGGGCAGACGATGCACCACAATGTTAGTACTTAGCCCAGGCATATCTTGGTACGACCACGCGAAAACATCCTTGAATTCTCGGAGCAAATTAATGAGGTCTTGCCTTGTCTTTGCGGTGATTTCAGTTCCAATCTTCACCTCCTTTCCATCCTCTAGGCTCACTATTTCTAATGATTCCCTATGAGGTAGGATATGCTTATCCTCTTGTTCCACCATTCTTAACAGTCCGGAGATGCATCATAATCTTCGTCATTTTCAAAGTCGCAGGATTCCCCTAAACACACTTCTTGCTCAAAATAGGCTCCGCGTTTGAGGCAGCGTCACTCATGTCATTGATATCTGAAGACCTATGAGAGCATGTCAAAGAATATACCAGGAATATAAATTACGATATGTTGTGCAAAAGAATTGCAAATGAAAGAATTATTTGTAAGACAATCAACCGAATGAAAAATATAAAAGGAAAAAAATGACTGATTGAGATGAACGTAGACACGTATTTCATTAAATAATGATATTTAGGCCCAATGCCTATTTCACAAAAGATTTCATATCGTTCCTAGGCCAACAACAACAGGAATGTTTTGAGCATTACTCTGAATAAGCCCTAAAGACTACAGGGATTTCTTCAGCAGTCCAATTGTTTAGCTCGCTTCCAGGCTCATAAGGGCAGATCTCCAACAAAGCCCTCCTTTCCGTTGCTTCTATGGCGTTGGTATAAACATCTTCCAACATTCCTCCCATGCCGCTACCGGACACTCCACATTCAGAATGAATAAATCCTCCCGACACAAAAGATGTAGATATGTGGGGAAAGGTTAAAGGCTCACACTTAGCTTCATGTCCATTCAAACGTGCCCTCCTTCTCTCTTGTCTCTTCTCTACTTCTTTCTTCTTCTGTTTCACGTCTGGCCTGTACCCTAAACCAAATCTATCAAACTTTTCCTTCGGCATTGGTGCCTCAATCCTTCCCTGAAGATATTTTCCCAATCCTTTCCCGGGTAAGGCTCCTCTTCCTACCATCAATCGCAATCCCATCTCAGTGGTCCTGGATATTTTCGGTACTGGAATTCTATTTCCCTCCGCAATAAACATCGCGTTCACGAATTCTAACGACCGAAAAGAACATTCTAGTGCCTCATCGTTGATGTCCACATAAGGTGCATCGCTAGTCATCATTGCGATAATATCCTCCTCTGCATCTATTGTTACCAACGATCCTCCGATACCAACTTCACCTTCTGATGTAATGATGAAGGTACTGCCCCTGCTGAGTGTATCCACGGTCTCCCCAATAGCAGTTGTAGGAGGGTTTAATATCCATTACCAAGAAATCCACCTCATAAGTGACTGGGCCAATCCTTAATGGCACCTCAATTCTCCCTATAACCTCCTTTTTTGTTCCATCAAATGCCCTTACTATGCTCTGGCATGCTTTCATGTGCGAACTGTCTATTGGTAATCGACTAAGAGTGGACAAAGGCAATACATTTAGTGCAGATCCATTATCAACCAAGGCCCCGGGAGTGTGTACCCTTTGCATCGGACAGTAACGTGCAGGGCTTTAGTAGAACCTCTACCTCCGGATGGTATTTCATCATCATTGAAGAAGATAAATTGTCAGCACCAATATTGTTGATCAACCGATCCAACTTGTTTACCGAAATATCGTCAGCCACATATGTTTCGTTTAGCACCTTTAAGAGTGCATTCCGATGTACTTCTGAGTTTAAGAGTAAGCTAATACCGAAATGCGGGCTGGCTGTTTGTGCAGTTGCTCCACAACACTGTATTCGCTGTGTTTCAAAAACTTCAAAAACTCCTTTGCCTCCTCTTCTTTTATTGGTTCATTTACCAATGGCTCAACTTCTACTGCTTTCCCTTTCCTCTGCTCTTTCTTCCAATCCTCTTCCCTGGGCGACTCTGCTTGAGCGTCATATCCTTTTCCATTGCGCGCGTAAGAACCTATTCCCTGATTTCTTTCTGCTTCTTTTCCCAAAATGGTCACATTACACCCGTAATTCCACGGCACCATTTTGTTATCTTTATAAGAGAAATTTGATGGTTTCTGGATTACAATTTTCGGCGTTACCTGAGCCCTAACCTCATTACCCTTAGGGCGTGAGATAATGACCACAGGATGATTTATTTTTGGAGCCTTTGTTCCCAACTCTGTCGCGCATATGCTCCTCATTTCTTTCACATCTTCATAAAACCTCATCTCCTTGTTATCCATCATGCTTTGAACCAAGGCCTTGAATCCTTCACATTCTTGGATTTCATGCCCTGTTTCATGGTGAAATTCACAATAATTTCCCATCTCATGCCCTTTCTCAGAATCTGAAATAACCAACCCTCTTTTCGCCATTTCTTTCCAGACCCATTTCAATGGAGTTTTTACTTCAGCAATGTCAGTCTTGACTTCTTCTCCCGTACCTTCGCTAACCATATTCACCCCTTTATCTGCGTGATTAGGTAACGGATTCTTTGCGTTAGGTGAGTCGTCAAGTTTGACGACACCCAAATTGATAAGTCCTTCTACTACCTTCTTGAAGGCGTACAATTTTCTATCGAGTGCCCAGAAATTCCCGCATGATAATCACATTGCGCGTTCGTATCATACCATTTTGGATACGGGGGTTGTAGAGGACTCAAGTAACGAGGAGCAACAACATGTGCATCGAATAAAGTCTGATACAACTCCTTGTATGACATCGGGATTGGCGTGAATTGGGGCTTTTCAGTAGTTTGCCTAGCTCCCGACTCTTGTCTTGAGGATCCCTGTTGATTAGCAACCACTTTCTTTGGCTGATTTACGGTAATTGACCTACCATAAGTATTCACATTATTCACTTCATTTTCTCTTTTCCTCGGGGGTGCCCTCCTATTATTTTCTCCTCCATCTATTTTTCCACTTTTAATGGCATGCTCAATCATTTCACCATTCATGATTATATCTGAGAAATTTCTTGATGCGCTTCCCAACATGTGAGTGATGAACGGGGCTTTCAAAGTATTAATAAAAAGCGTCGTCATCTCTTTTCCAAAGCGGTGGTTGCACCTGAACCGCCACCTCTCGCCACCTCTGCGCATATTGTCTGAAGCTTTCGTTCGATTTCTTCTCTAAATTTTGTAGAGTTATCCTGTCAGGCATCATTTCTGAGACATGATTGTATTGTCTCAAGAAAGCCTGTGCTAAATCCCTCCAAGTAGCGATTTTAGCTCGGCTCAGCTGATTGTACCACTTTGACGCCGCTCCCGTAAGACTTTCTTGAAAGCAATGTATTAATAATTGATCATTATTAATATGCCCCGTCATTCTTCTACAAAACATAGTAATATGGGATCCTGGGCAACTAGTCCCATTGTATTTCTCGAATTCCGGCATCTTAAATTTGTAAGGGAGCACCAAGTCCGGAACCAAGCTCAGATCCTTTGCATCTGTTCCATAACTTTCGATGCTTTCTATTGCCCTAAACTTCTCTTCTATCCATTTCCATTTCTCCTCAAATTGTTTTGGAAATTCCTCCTTCGCCTTGTCCTTTTCAACCATCTCGTCTAGATCTGGGACCGCAATATTATTCGGGCTATCACCGGATTAAAGCCCACTCCGGGTTGAAAATTCATTGGGATTGAAGCATCGCCTTGAAACTGCTGGGGTCTAACCGACACAGAGGGTCTCCGCGAATGCAGCTCGGCCTGTACTTGCGCATGTGGAGGCGTGAAACCTGGAGGATAAAGTGGTTCACCATTGTTTTCTTCTTCACTAACAATCACAGGACCTTTACCCTTATCTACTCCCTTCAATAATTGCGTCATCTTAGCCACCAGATCATTTTGGGACTCCTCCATCTTTTGCACCATGTCACGCTGAATCTTTTCTATTTGCTCTTTCATTTGCGCCTGCAACTGGTCTTGCATTTCTTTCTGAAGTCGCTCTAGCTTCTCCAACCTTTGGTCCATAATTTTTGCCTTAGCTCGGGTGCCGTAACTTTGTTGGTTTTCCAGGTTAACTGAAATGATTTTATTCAATTAGGTTTTTTTTATGGTCATTAATGCATATGATGTGATGCAATGCATGAAAAGAATGCAAAGAAAAAGAGGCACTGATTCTAATTCAACTTCGTTAGAAAACTTTACTAGATAAAGAGCTTCTTTACATAAAATAGACTACATATACGGCTTTGCCCTCACACTCAAAGCCTTAACCTTTCTAAGAAGCCAAGCTAATTCTCGGCCCCTGTCCGACTCTGACTCATACTTCAAACTTAATAGATCAGCCTGAACCGCTAGAGTCTGCAGATGATCAGCTACTTCGCGTACTTGAGCCACCGCCTCTCCCATAATATAATCTCTTTCTCTAATCTGCTCTTGAGACCGACGGAATTGTCTTTGCCACTGCTCATTATTTTCTTCCAGAAGCTCTATCCGGATTTCACTATTCTGCAATGCATTCTCTAGCTCTCCTATTTGTCCTTTTAAGTCTTCAATTTTGTCTAAGCTCGCCCTTAATTCAACCGTAGCATTACGATTACAGTACTGGTGAAGCGATCTTTCTAGTTTAGTTATCCGGACCTTCAACTCCGTCTTCTCATCTTGGCAAACTAGTAGACTCTTTCCCAAGGCGACTTCTCGAGCCCGAGTATCCTGAAATTTCTTTTCCCATTGATTAGCTCTCGTCTTTTCCTCCTGAATTGTCGCCATTGTTCTGGCGTTTTACCCAAGCCAGCAGTTCTTACCGACCTGCGCAACTTCTTGTAATCTGTCTTCAGGCTGTCTAAATCTTCTTCTGCTTTGTTCTTTCCTTTTCTCAATTTATCGGCCTCTAATCTTTGAATGTCCACATCCAGTCCTAACTGCATTTTTTCTTCCTCTAGTTGTTCTATCTTCTTCCCCAATTCTAAACTCCTTTTTTCAAATTCTTGTTTGATGATTTCCATCTCAGAAGGCAAAACTTGTAAGCGTTCCTCTAAAGATCGAGCAGTTTCTGAATTTGACGTCGGGATGTTGTCGTTGATCCTTTGATCACGCCACTGACCATACTCGGGGGTAATTATCGGACCCACGGCTAAGATCTTCATTCGACGAGTTTGGTTCCAGGCACTAGATATTTCTCGAACCTTCTTCTTGTAATTGTCCTCCCTATAGGAAAATCACTATAAGCCAACCCCTGCGTTGCTGGTATGAATTGCCGTGATCTATACTGTCTTGATACGAGTAGAGGAGCATATCCGATAGCTCCCCATATCCCGAGCAGCGGAACCCAGTCAAAATCTCCACATCGGTACAATATCTCATCGGGAATTAACCAAGGAGCCCTCCATTCAATATCTTCATCCTGGAGATTCTGGAGTATCTCTATCCATTTTCCTTCTGAAATATCATCCCGTCTTGGCGTGGCCACCAATTCTCCTAGAGGGAGTAGTTATCAGAGAATACCCGATAGGAGACCTTTTCGACCTTCCAGAAGTGGCTATGGAACCATGCCAATAAGAGCTGTGCGCATCCAATAAACCTTCCCTCCCCTGCTTTTCGACACGCATTCAGGGATCTAAAAGTTTCAGCGAGTATTGCCGGAACCGGTGTCACCCCTTTACTAAGCCGATCAAACAAATCAGATACAGCCTCGTCTATGTGTCCTAAAGCTTTGGGGAAAACCACTAGTCCATAGATACCTAAAGCGAAGACATCGACCCTTTTCTTCAAGTCAGGATGTACAAGCACCAAATCTCGCAAACTTTTCCAAGGAACACATTTACTG
Organism: Gossypium hirsutum; assembly: GCF_007990345.1. Taxonomy (NCBI): domain Eukaryota; kingdom Viridiplantae; phylum Streptophyta; class Magnoliopsida; order Malvales; family Malvaceae; genus Gossypium; species Gossypium hirsutum. The sequence goes on from NC_053432.1 coordinate 72,901,209, forward strand.
TCGCCTTTCTGTTGGATCCGGGCAGCGACCCACTGCTCGCTCATCCCAGTGATGTTCATTAATTTCTTTAACAACGGAGGGACACAAGCAGCTCTGGAATAAGCCTTGTCGACTTGAATCTTTGGGCACCGAAGCAAGGTCGTATACTCCTCCACAGTAGGCGTTAAATCTACCTTCCCAAAAGTGAAACAACTGTAGGCAGGATTCCAAAACTGAGCGAAGGCTCGGAATAAATACTTGTCCACTTTGACACTAAGCAGATAAGGTAGGTCACCGTAATTACAATAGAACAGCTGCTTGGCCTCGACATCCCATTGATCCCAGACTTCTTTCATTTCTCGAAGGTCATTCTGGATTACACTGATACGGGTAAAATCCCACAATTCTGACATGTACCCTTTGGTAAGACTATCGCCTTTCTCCCGCTGTGTCGTTTCAGCCCATATTCGCACAGCCGCATTATCCTCTACTTTATCAACAAACCCCTTTTCCATGATAAGCTTTCTACTGAGAAACTGAATGTAAATCGACACCTCTTTTAGAATGAAGATGCCATGCAATCACAAACAAAGTAAATTAGCATTAAACACAGAATAAGATTTAAAATAAGCGGCAAATAAATACAACACTCATTTAGGTAAGCACTAAAAATTGGAGTAGCTCTACTTAGGTCAGTTCCTATGGCTCATTACATGTGGTTTGGCTCTAAAGTAGGGTACCTGAACCAGCAGATTCCTCGATCCTCACCCATTATAGGCTCATACGGACCAAGTTCGATTCAGGGGGATACATTTCCCTATGGCCATGCGGAGATGAAAATCTCACGAAGACATAGGTACGGATGTATCCCGGAAGCGATTCACTATCCCATGCGGAGGTGAAAACCTCACGAAGGCGTAGTTTCTCACTCCCACTTAAAAAGGTGTGACCAACGGTCATGCAATGCAATGCAGAAAGATATATAAAAATTTAAAATACACAACCTGATGAAAACTATAACTCAAAACAAATGAAATACAACGAGAGGATCGTAAATTTAAACCAAAATTTTAACTTTCGACAAAAGACAAAAATAATCAACTCGTGGCTTGACTCTCTTATTTTAAGTCCCCAGTGGAGTCGCCATGCTGTTGACACCATTTTTGATGAAAACGGGGTCGACTTGGGTTTTGATGAAAACGAAAAAAACGGGAGTCGCCACCAATCCTTTTTGGGGTGTGATTGGGTCACCTTGGAAAGAGGTTGTTTTTAATAAATAATTTGATCTTATTAAAACAACGATTTTGGTCTACGAAATTTAGGAAACGGGTTCGGGAGTCGGTTACGTACGAGGAAGGGTTAGCACCCTCGTAACGCCCAGAAATTGGTACCTAGTTGATTATCTAATGTCTTGATGTCGAAAATTGAGAACTTGAAAGAATTAAAAAAAATACGATCCTAGCATTAAAGTTTTGGAAAAAGAAGTATATTTCACGTTAATCGAGAAAGAGAATCATATCCAGTAAGTTAGAATACAATGTCTCAAACTCCCGATACGCGAATAAAAAATGCTTATTTAAAAGATATTTTAGCCATCTCGGATTTAAAATGAGATCACGACCAGTAAGTTAGGACGCGACTCTTTTTAAGATCCCGGGATCATTTAAAATTTGAGCTTGAAAAGATTCGTGCATTTAGATTTATCGAGAAAAACGAAACCCAGTAAGTTAGGGCACGATTTTCTCGATTCCAAACACGAAATGCTATTTTTTGAAAAAATAAATTTTGTTATATCGAGTAAAAATAAAGCACAAAATCATAGTGAAAGCAAATTACATTATTTATGCATAGCAAGATCATAATGAACATGAAAATATAAAAACGATGCAAACAATAGCAATTAATTTGAACGATCAAATTTATAACATACAAAATAACACAATATAAAAAAATGAAAAAATTTAAATCATCCATTCAAAATAATGACAAAAATGAAATAAATAAATAGCAAATACAATTAAGTATAAAAAGATATATATAGACATGAGCTAAAATATGTGTATACATGAATTAATAAAATATATAAAGTATATTTTAATAAAATAAATTAATATACGTATACATAAAAACATGTACATATATATAGATGTATAAAACTAATGGAATACGAAAATAAAGAAATACATATAAAAAGTAAGTGTATACATATTGTAAAGTAAAAGAGAAAAATATATATGTACAAATTAAAGTTTTAAAATATGAAAATATACATATGTATACAAATAAATACGTTAATTTATATACATGTTAAAATATATTGAAAAGGTGTATGTATGTGGATTTTAAAAATATATAAAAAAAGTATATTTTAAACTATAAAGATTATATATAAATATGTATATATTTATAAGAATGAAACATGTATATAGATCTATAGATATGTACATAAGTTATAAAATGTATGAAAATATATAAGTATATATATATTATAAGAATAATGCATGTATGTCGTACAAATATATGCATATATATATATATATACGTACCAAAGGTTTAAATAAAATAAATAAAAATAAATAGGAAGAAATAATAATAATAATGATAATAATAATAATAATAATAAATTTATTAAGGAAATATAAAAAAATAAAAAGGACTAAACTAAAGATCTAAACGAAATTCGGGGTCAAAACATAAATAAATTAAAGCGGAGGGACTATTCTGAATGCGCATAGAAAAAGCGGGGGACTGGATGGGAAATAACCCTTGTCGATTAAACGACACAGTTCCAACGAAGTCAATGCGCATAGTCCAGGGACCGAACTGAAACAGAAGCAGAAATCGATGCCAAAATTGCAAATATAAAAAGAAGACCGCATTAAAAAGATAAGAAATGCTGAGGGACCAAGGCAGGAATTATCCCAGGAGTCAAAAACGCGCGGGTCAGAGCTCAATACGGCGCCGTTTTGGAGTTACTGATCAGACTCCAAACGGCGTCGTTTCACATCATACAATAGCCCCCCCCCAAAACCTAATCTGGTAGCCTACACTCATCCTTTAACAAAAGAAAAAAAGAAACAAAGAAAACAGAGAGCCAAATGCTCTCTCCTCCGCGCCGTTCTGACAACAGGCCGCTCGAGAGCCCCCCCTCGCCTTCGCCTATTCAACTCCGACTTACCAGGAGGAGAAGAAGGCTTCATCGGCGCCGTTTCTTAAACAATGATGGCGTTCAAACGGCCCTCGACCTTAGCCCGTTCTCCGATGGCGACGAGGAGGGCCAAGATCGCGACCACAAGGTAATCTCCCTCCCTTTTAAACTTTGTTTTTTTGTTCTTTTTCTAAGATGAATCAAAATCAAAACCGAAAAGAAAACCCAAAAAAAGAAAAAGAAAAACGGAAGAAACCAGTGAGCCTTTCGAAAATCACCTTTTTTTTATTGATTTCCTGTTTTTGATACAATATGCGCCCCCCTTTTTTTTTAGATTCCAGAAAATGGCCTTTTATACCCAAGATAAAACGAAACCAATATTACAATCAAAATGTATTTTTATCTGCTGTTGTTTTCTATTTTTGCGTTTTTTTGTGTCCTCTGTTGCTTTGTGTTGCAGGTGTTGATGAAGCTAGTAGGTGCGGATGGGACGCGACAAATGATGGTGGCGTAGAGGGTCAAGGGTGCGGGGTACGGCGACGGCGCCAGAAGGCCGAAGGTCTAAAGACCATAGATGCGGCGCTAGGGTTTCTTTTCTGAAACCCTAGCTTAGCTTTGAGGGGGTTGGGCTAGTTGGTCTTGTTTTGGGCTCCGGGTTAGGCTAGGTCTAGGTGGGTTTGGAATTGGGCCAAGGCAAATTGGGTAATGGAATTAGGGCAAAATTGGGCTGTACAAGCAATATTGGTTTTCCCCTAATTTCTTAATATTACCATTCTCACTTACTACGCAAGTCAGAACAAAATCAACAATATTGAAAATAGACACTAAAACTCATTCTAGTTTCCAGAATCTTTTATAACTATACAATAGTTATGTAAAAACTGATTCACATTTACAAGTGATGATCTTTACACAATTTGTGAAACATTTCAAAGCAAGATTGATTTATTAGAATGTACGATGAGATCCATAAATAAGTTGGTAGTGAATACATCTGCAGAAAAGCCCTTGCCAACCATTTTCATAAGAAGTTGCATTGCCTTTGAGGTATAGTTGTTTCGAAGTAACCCCCGAATCATTACATTATAACAGCAACTATTAGGCGAACAGTCATTATCTCCCATGCTCCCAAAAAACCTGTATGCTTCATCTGGCAATCCCTCTTTACACAGTCCATTAATCATTACATCGTATTTGTAAACATTCGGTTTTAAACCACTGTCTGAGAGTTGACGAAATAATTCCTTGGCAACTTCAATATGCCCAGCTTTGCACAACCCATTAATTAGGATAGTATATGAGACAATATCAAGTTCCAACCCACTGTTTTGCATTGCTTGAAAAAATTTCAATGCCTCTTTGAGATTACCTGTTTTAAATAAGCCATCCAGCAAAATCAAACAGGTCACTCGATTTGGAACTTGTCCAGAAGCAAGTATCTTTCTAAACAGTTCACATGCAGTTGAAACTCTCCCTAATTGAAACATACTTTGCATTAGAGTGTTTTGTATGACTATATTCAGAAGGGTCTATTTTGAGATATTTCATGAAAGAGTTCCATTGCTTCATCTAACCATTTACCTTTGCAATATCTATTGATCATCGTGCTGTAAGTAACTATATTAGGTGCACAACCCTTTTCAATCATCAACTGTAAAACTCTTCTAGTTTTATCCATTTCGTTCTGTATGCAGTGACCATTAACAAATGTGTGACACCCCTAATTTGACCCTAGTCGGAAAGTGGTTTTGGGACCACAAAATCGAGTCACAAAAATAATTAATTGTTATATTCTATGCTTATTATTTGTGAATAAGTATGTGTAAAAATTTCATGTTTTAATTTTGTAATTTGGATGTGAAATTAGCTAAAAAGGACATATTTGAGAAGCTTTAAAAATATGATAGGCAAATGTCCAAGTGATTAAAATGTTAAATTACTAAAGTTGTGGACTTGCATGTCAAATGCCCACTTTTAACATTAGTGGATGGTAATGATGTTATGATTTTGGCATTACGTGTATATTATATTTAGTAAATAATATTTAATAGTTTATAATTTGAAAACATGAATGAAATAAAAAAAAAAGAGAATGGTGATAAAAAAACAAAGAAACTTTTCTCTTTGTTTTTCTCTTATTGCTGTAACTAAGGAGGAAAAAAAAAGGGGGGGAAGAAGCTAGGCATTCGGTCTTCTACTTGCTTAATTAAGGTAAGTTTTAGGTAAATTCTTTGAGATTTTATGAAATTTTAGTTGATGGATAGGTCTTTGATTGAGCCCATGTGTGAATTTTGATCCTTGTGGTGATTTGGGCATTCGGTTAAGGTAGGAAACTTAGAAAATGATTTCTATTCCTTATGTTTTATGAGTTGGGAGCTTAAATCGAAGATGAATAAGGGGAATATGTGTATAGAGGTTTTAGTAGTATGGAAATTCGGTTATGAGAGTGTGTGTGTGGTCACTTGCCGAATGTGGGTGTTAAGGTTAGTAGGTTGGCTTAATTCTTGTATTAGAAATCTATTTGAGAAATTAGATAGGCTTTGAATGGTTGAAGTAATGAAATTAGAAACTCATGAACTTGATTTAAATATTTTAAATTTATGGTAGTTAAATGGAATAGAAAGGATCTATTCGGCCATGGAGGTTAAACACATTGTTAAATTGTTGAATATATGCTTTGGTTGTTAATGAATATTCGGTCTTGGTATGAATCTCATTAATAACATTTAGTTATTAGATTTGGTATAAAATACTTATTGAAATGGTGGAATTGGATGACTTACTTATGGATTTTAGTTATGAGAGCCTTTTGTAAGTAGAGCTAGAGGGTTTAAAGGGTGGTGTTTTAAAATAAACATGTATATGGACCCTATGTATGTACCTTGTAATTTTATTGTAAACTTTTGGTTTAACTTGTGTCATATTAATTGCTAAAATACTAGCTTGTGTGGAAAATTTAGTGTATGTTTTTATGTGCCGAATGTGAGTTAAAAAAATGGAGCTCACTATGTGTATCATAGTCAACCTTTGATAACTAATATGTCTTGATTCGTAAATTGAGTTAAAAGATTATATATGTTCGATCTAGCCTAAGCTAGGCTTGACTTGTAACATAGTAATGATTGACTGAACGTATATGTGTGAGATAGTGAGGATAATTGTATTTCTTGCTTTGATTAAGTGAAGTATATGAAGTTGATATACTTAATTTACTCAATTAAGCTTAAGAGCACATAGGGACAACTTCGGATAAGGTGAAAGCTAAAGTGACGAAATAGCCGACCCGTAACTACTCAGAAAGATACGAGGTAAGTCTCTAAGTAATTAACCTATTTTGAGTTTTGATTAATGGAAAACTATGAAATAGGTAAAATTTACCTTAAAATAGATGCTGACAGCAGCAGTGATGTGAATTTGAAAAAGTCACTAAAAATAGTAGAAATGGAATTAAATAATGAATAAATTATGTAATCGAATCTTGATGAGTCTATTTTCATATGAAAGAAACGAAACGACCATATGAGCCGTATTTTATGAGATGTTTAAGTTTTCGTGAAACAGGGCCAGAGTTATGTCTGGATCCCCTGTTCTGACTTTGGAAATTCACCATAAATTAACCAGAGATAATTAGAAGTCATGCTTTATATGTACAGATTCCTTTTTGAGTCTAGTTTCATTATAAATAAACGGCATAAGTATTGAAGCCCTGTACAGGGAGATATCTAAGTTGTAATGCATGAAGGTCAGAGTAGTCGAACCCTGAAACATGGGATACTTTAACTAATAAACTGTACTAATTGGACCGACCAAAAATTCTAGAAAAAAATTAGTAAATATATGTATGAGTCTAGTTTCAGGAAAAATTTACGGAATTGGATTTCGAGTTTTGGAACTCGAGATATGATTTTTAGAGTGACTGTGATGCAGTTAGCCAGCTCGTCTGGAAATTTTAAAAATGAATTGTATGAGCTGTTTAAGTAAGGAATTAAGTCCGTTAGCACCTCGTGTTCGACTCCGGAAACGGTCTCGGGTACGGGGTGTTACAGTATGAGCTTTAAGTAAACAAAAGTATGTGCTGAGATTTATATATGTAATTGTGCATATTCGGCCAAAAAGGCCTTATAAATTGAGAATAAATTGTATTCGGCTAGATGTACAAACGCAAGGGAAGGATTGTATTTTGTCAACTTACGTATATGTGATAAGGTTTATGTTTGGTTCTTTGCGTACCCATACTATAATTCAATACATGTCACGTTGAAATACTCGAAAGTTTTGATGCGATTATGAAATAAGGAATTAAGTTTTTTTATATATATTTATTCATGTATGTGCATGAAACGAGTACGTTTGAGCAAGTGATTATGATTATTGAAAGAGTATATGTTATGCTAAATGAGTAGTGACTCTATGAATCTATTCATGATAGATTATGATATTACTATGTGCTTCTAAATATGGAAACTAAACGTGGTAAAAGTATTATGTTTTAGTTTGATTGATTGAATTAGAAGTAGATATGAGGTTTCTAGATGCGAAAGACTATGTGAATCAAATTTGGAAGAAATAGATAAACTATATATGCGTGCATGAGGTTTGAACTATTTGACGGGATGGTGAGATCTCTTGATATTGTTAAACGGGGTTTCTGCAAGGTCTAAGACGATGAGACTTAGTAATGAAACGACAGTTAAAGATGTTCAGTACATTAAGTTGGCCAGGTATGTATCAGGTGCTTGTATGTGATTTTCAATTCGGATTAGATCAAAAGTATACAAAGCGATGCATATGTGAATAAGTGTATGAATGTAAATGTAACCACAGTCCATGTGATTATGATACATTTAGCCAATGTGTTATGCCATAAGAATGTATTCGATTAAACTATAATAAAGGCATTTAGATTGGAGTGTAATTATGAGCTAAGTGTGCCTTGTGAGCATACAAATATTTGACCATTTTGGTCATTATCATGAAATAATTTGTGGTAACTAAATGATGTGATTATTGAAATTATAGTTCGTTATGGAGCTCTAGATTGACTTCATTGATTAGAAGAATCGAGTGATAAATGATAATTGAATTTAATTCTGCAAAATTCTCGTTTTACTTAAGACTTACTAAGCTTATGTAAGCTTACTCCGTTTGTCTTTTGTCTTTGTTTTATAGATTGTGGACTCTGATTACCAGCTTGGGGATCGTCAGCACTTCATCACACTATCTACTATTATGGAAACCTTGTGATTTGGATTTAGTTTATGGCATGTATAGGATAGATTATAGTAAAATGATATCATAACTATTGTTTGTAAGCCATGCGAATATGGCATCCTTTGGAAGTCTACTTTTATAAGTTATAAGTTTGATCTTTGTTGGTGTTTAGAATTTAATTAAATGAACAATCTTTATTCACGAAAAAGGAAAAAAAAAAGTTCAAAATTTTATTGTTTGATCTGCTTCCGAATTTTCTGGTAACGCCTCGTCCTATTCCGGCGACGGTTACGGGATAGAGGTGTTACATAATGCATCATAGGTAACAACACTAGACTCAATGCCTTGCTTTCTCATCATGTCAATGGTCTCTACAGCTTTAGAAATCATTCATTCCTTGCAAAGTGCATCAATCAATATAGTATATGTGATAATATTAAGTGAAATATTGTTATCCACCATTTCATTCAAAAGCCTTGTAGCCTCTTCCTGTTGGCCCAAATCACACATACCATGAATTAAGCAACTATAAGTAATGATATTTGGTTTAATGCCTTTAACCTTTATTTCAGATAGAGATCAAGAGCCTCCTTTAACAACCCATTCTTACAAACAGTCAAGGATGGTACTATATGCTACAATATTGGGTTCAAAACCTCTGCCTTCCATCAGCCTTAGAAATCCAACAGCTCTATCAGTATTACCGCTCTTACACAACCCCTTAAGTATTGTACTGTAAACAATCAAATGAGGTTAATACCCTCTTTCAGTCATTTCATCGAATATACTAACGGCCTCAGAAATCTTACTTTGTTTACAAAACCCATTAATCAAATTTGAAAAAGTTACAGCACTAGGATAACACCTAACTTCAGTATTTTCCCCAAAACAGAAAACCCAAAATCAATTCGACCTAATTGACAAAAGCAATTAATCAAGATGTTCAAAGAATAAAAATTACAGGAAACGCCTAATAAATCGATCTGTCTATGCATGGAAACAACAATGGCATAATGTTTCATCCTAAAATTGGCTCCTAATAATTTATTAAATTACACAATTGAAGGTTTTGGGTACTTGACTATCATCTTATTGAACAAAATTAAAGCATAGCGATAATCTTTTTTTCCCTTTCCTCTAACAGGCATGTGTTTCTTACTTAAGGCTTTGATGTGGGTAGCAATGTTGTTTGAAGAAGAAAAAGAGTGGAAATTAGAAAGATGGCTTCCACCATTAACAACTGAACAAAGAATAAAAGAAGAAGGAAGCTTACCCATATCTTGAATCTATGCAAAATGGAAAAACAAGAGCTTAACTTGAAAATTAAACCACAAAAGGCGTCGGCACTAACACAAGAACTGTAATTTGAGAGAAAATGAAACCACAAATGGCACCGGTACTAACACAAAATGGAAAAACAAGAGCTAAGCTTGAAAAAAAAAATTTACCCGTGAACCGAGGGAGAAGATGATGGTTGTAGTGCTTCTTCATTCTCTAGATAGTGGTGAGGGCAAAAATTGAAAAGGGCAAATTTTTTTTTTAGTTTGCACGGGAATGAATAGCTATTCAGTGGTGAGGGAAGAGAATGGCTATTCAGTCTTTCCCTGTAATACACCCTGAATAGATTCAGGCTGTAATATTATTACAGCCAACCAAACTAATGTTTGGTGGTGGCCCGCCGAATTAGGCTGGAATCTATTCATAAGCCCCCAACCAAACATGCTGTTAGGGTTGAATTTTCTACTGAAGCTAAATACTGGTCCCTCATTTTACAAATATATATTTTTTACTCATTTTTATTTCAAATAACATGTGTATATAATGTCTCTTTATAGTATTTTTCATTTGTTCCAAGTAATTATTAACAAATTTATTAAAATTATTGACCATTTAATATGTAAAAAAATATTTAAATAATTATTAAATAAAATATTTCATATAAATATTAAATATATAATAAAATATAAATGTAAATTTAATAATTATAAAAAGTAAACAACTATTACATAATGATTATATAAGTTTTTTTATTTATAAATATAAAACTTTTTTTATAATGAATATGATTTTAATTTTTATTTAATATAAATATTTTTAAATATTTTAATTTTAATATTTTATTAAATGAATTTATAAATCCACATATTTTTAATAAATTTATGAAAGTAAAATAATTTTAAAAATTTCTATTATAAATCATTTTAGTCTAATATCCATAATAATAATTTTTTATTCTCACCTTACTACTAGAATAGCATTTGAGTCCAAACACCCAGCCCACCGTTATTTCTATTTTCACTATTACAATAATTAATCTCATCACTACATTAATTAATTTTACCACTATCGTTATTTTTAAACTCACCACAAATAAACCTACCATCGATCCAAAGAATACCCTTACTCACTTCTCTGCAGCCGCTAATACTTTCGATGTTTGCAAAGCTGAATTAAGAGCCATCAAAATGGCATTGAAGCTATTTCTCAAGGCTACTATGTTTGAATCTCATGGTTTATTGATTGAACGGGATCCCTCAACTGCTATTCTCTGGTTTATTGATGCTTCGAAACTGCAGCCATGGAAATTCTGGGAATTATTCAAATTTATTGAAAATCTGGTTGAGAAAATTGGCGGCGTTACTTTCACTAACATCTTTTGAGAAGCGAATGGCTTATCCAATGCCTTGGCTAAGGTCGGACTGTCTCGACATGTTCCTTTGGTAGTAAGCTGATGCGTTTTGTTCCTGGTTATTCCCTTTTTTGGTGTTTCCTGTTTCACACATTTGCATATTGTGTAGTTTGCTTATTCTGTCTGGGCACTTTTATCGCCTTATGTTTGGTGTCCTTATTTGTAACTTTAGATTATGATTTTATCTTAGTAACAAAACTATACCTTTAATGAAAAAAAATTTCCTGTTATTTTCTATATTTTATGCTGCAAACATTTTATCATGTGTAATATTTATCTGCTTGTTATTTTTATATACTATATATCAAAAAAATTGTTAATGAATTTAATGATTGTCATTTGGATCAAGATTAAAACTTCAAAATTTGAAAAGTATAAAAAAATATAAAAAATCATATTGAATAATATAGACTAAATCTAAAAGATCACACGCATAAAAAAAACTAATAACATAATTTAATTAAATAAATATATTTAATTGCTATTGTTAAATTAAATTAAAATTTTACCATTAAAAAAAACTAAAGGTAACCAAATTAAAATTGAGGCACTACATGCACAGTAAAATCTCACCTAAAAAAAATCTTTTCAAAATCAACCATCTTAATTCCATTAGTCATGTTGACCTTAATTATAATAAAACCTTACTGTGCTATACCGAACTCAAAAACTTGATTGAAATTTCCATAACATACATGGGCAATTATACACCAGCAGTTAGAAGGCCATATAGGTTTGATATGAGCCAGTCACTGAAATAGAATAATTAATAATAATAATAATAATAATTTTGCTTCAAACTTTTCCAAGAAACATTCAAATATAACAGATGCATCGTCCCTCTGACATACATCAATATGCTTGCTTACTTTTCCAATAGAGGGACCAAACTACAAATTAGAGTATAGTAGAGAAACTACTTTTAGCAAGATATGCTTATAAACTATGATTAAACTTGTATCAAGAGCCCAAAATTACTCTAAATTAAGTTCTTATTCAATCATTATTTTTTAGGAATTTATCCATTATTTTTAATGCATGGATGATCGTCATTTATATCTATAAAAGATGGACAAGCATTTGCTGAGCAGAATATTGTTCTCAAGAGCCGTCAGGGTATTGGAACATTTGGAGCGACGGATTGACAACAGTAAAGCCCCCATCTATGAACAGATTATGCCCACTGACATATCTTCCCTCCTCACTTGCTGGGTAGAGTGCTGCATTTGCTATATCTTCGGCCTTAAGATACACACCCTTTAGGTTAGCTGACTTACTCATCGCTTTCTCCAGCTCCTCATCATTACCTCCCAGGAATCCCGTCGCTAAAGGTGTTGCCAGAGCGTAGGGAGACAAGCAGTTCACTCGGATCCCAAATTGCCCCAGCTCCACTGCAGCATTCCTAGTTAGTCCTAGCACTGCATGCTTTGAAGCACAATAAGCATGTGTGGCGGTAGCACCGATCAGGGAGCTTACGCTGGATGTCGAAATTATGCTACCACTTCGAGAAGGAACCATCACCCTAGCTGCGTGCTTAATCCCCAGGAAAACGCCAGTTACGTTAACACTAAGAACACGCTCGAAATCTGATTTGTCGTTGTCCATTATGCGACTCTTGTTGGGATCAACGATGCCGGCGTTGTTGAACATGATGTCCAACTTTCCGTGAGTGGCGACGGCTTTGTCAACAGCATTTTTTATTTGGTCTTCATCAGTGACGTTGCAATGCACGTAGGAACAGTTTGAAGGGCCTATGTCCTCACAAACCCGATGACCTAAATCATCTTGGATATCAGCAATTACAACTTTGGCTCCATGCTGTGCAAACACTTTAGCAGTGCATTTCCCAATACCACTAGCTCCTCCTGTAATTAGTGCTACCTTCACTTCCAGCCTGCACATGAACGATGGTTGAATGGTAATATCATGAATTAAACTCCTGTATTTGTTTATTGTTACACCATCTCAGCCTGGATTCATGCAGTCACACACCCTTAAAAGTTTTCAATTAGTAAATCCGGAATTTTATTTCCAATAATGCAAACCCTTGTTCTATTCTCGTACTTTAAAAAAACAAAAAGTCATGTCTTACCAAAAAAAGAAGTTATGTATTGTTAGGTTTCATGTTTTACTTCAATTTGTTGTGAAGTGACCATCCATGCAATGGTGAACTTAGATTGCACACGTGTGAGCTCATCTAAGTCCATGAGCTTTACACTTGCTAGCTCACTTGAGTGAGCTCTTTTAAAGTTGCAAGTTCATTGAAAGTTGCAAGCTCAAACAAAGACGCGAGCTCATCAACGTACGAGCTATTAAGTGTTTTGGCAAACCCCCAAATTAAGTGCGAGCAAGGTTTGCATGTGGTAAAATTGTTTTTTTTTGGATAATCTATTTGTTAAAGGTTAAGGTTAACTTGTTGAAACAAGTAGAGTTAGTATTGAAATGATGTTTTTAGGTACTGGTTTGACCTAATCTGTAACACCTCCTACTCGTATCCATTGCCGGAATAGGGTACGAGGCATTACCGGAGTTTACTGAATATTTTTAGATAATTCTGAGTCATTTATTATTCATATTTTAGAAATAATCATAACGTCTCTCTATTGGGCCCTCGAAGCCCCAAACATACATTAGAAACCAACCGGAATTAAATCGGGATTATAAAAAAAATTTGCAAAATCTTAAATTATATTTTCATCTAAGTACTTACCATTTCAATGCTCCTTATAATTAAACAAGTTACCATTCAATCAATAGCTTGGCACTTGTCTAAGTGTCATACAACAACATTGTTAATATACTTGCACATATTTCATATAAATTCAACAATGATATACCTATTTTCTCAACATATCACACTTAAGTTCAATAATAGTCTCAACTTACATAATTTTCTTATACCAACATATCAAAGATAATTATATATGTACATGTCACAAAATATATTATTCTCTTACTATTTCTTCATAAGCATATATCATTCATTTCGTTATATCAATATTTCATGCATCATCATTTCCTTATATCTTATGTATATTTACTTTGGTAATAGTTCGTATTAAACTTAACATAAATTAAATTCCATGTATCTATACATATTTCATTTATCTATCTTTTTAATTATTTCATACAACTATTTTGTACATATATTTCCATATGACCAATTCCTGTAAACATTTCACACAACCATTTTGTACAACCAATTCATATAACTATTTCTCATCTAGTACATATTACCTGAATATTAGTTGTTCAACAGATATCTTGGCATCTCTCTTCCATGGCCTTATTTATCTTTGACATGATGCCATAGTGTCTTTCAACTATGGTCTTACTCATTTTCTGCCATGTTGCCATGGTATCTTTCAACCATGGTCTTATTCATTTCAAGTCACGCTGCCATGGTATCTTTCAACCATGGTCTTACACATTTCATATCAGGCTGCCATGGTATCTTTCAACCATGGTCTTACACATTTCATACCAGAGAGCACACTCCCGCGAACCTCATCCTTACAGTGGGATTACCAATCCAGACTAAATCCCCTGTAATATAAACTCATAGAGTATTGTCGGGATTACCAGTCCAGGCTAAATCCCCTGCAACGACAATTACTCTAATGAGCTTGGATCTGAATTACCAGTCCAGGCTAAATTCAGACCCTAATTCGAATTACCCGTCCGGGCTAAATCCATTTTACACGTATTCTTCGGGAGGGCTGTATCAGAATAGGATCACCCGTCCGGGCTAGATCCTTTTTACCGTCAATTCCTTTTCAGAGATCTATCGAATTTTCCTTTCATTCAACCGGGCTTTATTTCAATTTATATCGAGTATTAGTAATATTTCATCAATTATCATGAATTGAACATTCAAATCATATTTTCATCACATAACCACATATTTCAAGTATTTAAAATACAATTCAAGTTACACAAACTTAAACCACATATTTCAAGTATTTAAAATACAATTCAAGTTACACAAACTTACCTCATTGCTTGTTTGTGTTTATAATTTCATTAATCCGATATCTTTTATTTTCCACGATCAAGTCTCATTTTTGAGTCGTCCGGATCTTTATAAATAAATTTGATCATCATTTTCATTCATTTCATATTCTAATGCATTTAATTAATGCTCTAGGAAAAATTACTATTTTGCCCCTAAACTTTTAATTAATGACGATTTCATCCTTAGGGTCAGGAAAATAAAATTCTTGCAATTTAATCCTTATTTCTAGATATTATTCTCATACATATTGATAACAATCCATGAATTCTATAAAATATCAAAATTTTCCATAATTTCAACACTTTTCAATTTAATCCCTAAAACATGTTTTCCCCCGATCTTGAACTAAATTAATAATTTCATTCAATTTTGTGATTTAAATAATAAAATAATACATTTCATGCAATTTGGTCATTTCTGAAATTTTTACAAAATTACCCATAAAGTTTTACTTTTATTCAATTTAGTCCCTGGGCCTAAAACATGCAAATTAGCCATGCTAGATGAATATTCATACATATTTTTCCTCCGCCTCCTCTCCTTTCCACATCCTTAGTGTATATAACACACTTCTAAGTAACATTATCTATAATTTTTATTATTTACTTTTATGAATATTCAAGTTGTCCATTTGTGTCATACTCACTAAATTATTTATAACTCGAGCTACAGAACTCCAAATTAATATCCGTTAATTTTACCTGAAACTAGACTCATATATCTTCTTACCATAAAATTTTCAGAATTTTTAGTTTAGCCATTAGGTACAGTTTATTCTTTAAATTCACCCCTATTCTGCTGTCTGACAGTTCTGATCCTTCTTCACTAAAAATTAATTATCTCACAGTACAGAACTCAGATAATATTTTTGTTGATTTCTCCTGAAAATAAACTCATTATGAATTCTAAAAATATAACTTTAAGCCTCTAATTATTTTTCTTCAATTTTTTGTGATTTTTCAAAGTTAGAACAGGGGAACCCAAATTCATTCTGACCTTGTCTCACAAAATTCATTATATCTCATAATTTACAATTCAATTGCTTACACCGTTTCTTCTATAAGAAACTAGACTCAATAAGCTTTAATTACATGTTTTATTAATCCTCTAATTAAATTTATACAATTTTTGGTGATTTTTCAAACTTAGACTACTGCTGCTATCCAAAATAGTCTTAGTGCAAAATGTTGATTTTCTACTTTTAATTTCAATTTAATCCTAACTAAATTCACTTACTTTTCTATCTTAATTAATACTTTATTTCTACTCAATTTTTAACTAAACTCATACTTAACTATTAAATTTCCAGCATATTTTCCTAATTTCGAAATTTTATCAATTTAGTCCCTACAACATAAAACTTATGAATTAATTTACAATTCAATCCTTATTTCATTTCTAACTTCAATTCCTATCAATCTAACCCCTAATTCATCTTTTTATTCAACATGAAAAATATTTAAAAATCTAATAACTTTCAAAATATTCACTTAATTTCATCAAAACCTTGTCCCAAAGCTTCCAAAACATCAAAATTAAGTAAAAAGGACTAAATTGACTTACCTATTTAACTTTCAAGCCTTGAAATCCCAATTTTTCCCTTTTTCCTTCTTTATTTTTTTCCTTCCTTCTTTCTTTCCCCTGCTCTCTCGTTTCATCCTTTCTTTCTTTTTCTATTCTTTTTCTTTTTATTTCTTTTACTTTATATATATATATTATAATAACTTAATAATAGCTATAATAAAATATCTATTTAATATCCAATATCTATTTTACATTTGTATACACATATATTATTACATTTGTCTTTCTTTAATCTATTTATTATATAAATATCTTTTACTTAATAATAATATATAATTTAATAATATACTTATATAATAAGTAAATATACATAAATTTTACAAATGTATGCATATTAGTATCACACATGTCACTATACATACCATACATTTGTCAACTTTTTTATTTATTTATCATATAATAATAATTTAATAATAATAAATACATTAATATTTACTTAAATAATAAGCAAATAAATATATGTATTACAAATGTGTGTATTATATTTATTATACTTGTATTTTATTTTTGCCATACACTTGGCACTCTTTTTGGTTTATTTACTTATTTAGTCCTTTTAATTTTCTTTATTCTATAATTAAACTTTCACACTTCATTCAATTTAATCCTTTTATCTAATTATCCTTTCTTTAAGCTAATTTGCTTCATTAAACTTTAATTAATCACTCTCTTAACTTCGTAAATATTTTTAATAAATATTTAAAAATCTATTTTTTTAGAAACGGAGACCCGAAAATGTACTTTTTTTATAACTGTAAAAATTTGGGTCATTACATAATCAGTTGTGTACACGTTTTATCTTTGCTTTCTCATGATGTTTAGTGGGATTAGTTGATTACTTGTAACCATTTTTACCTTTATATTGTAATTTTTGGATTGAAAAATGATGATGAATATACAAGCAGTTTATTCCATCTGCTAAGTTTTCTTATTCTTTCTTTCTTTCTGGATCCAAAACACCAACAATTGGTATCAAGAGCCTAAGTCTTTGAGGGCCTTTTTTGTGTATTCCTTGTTGTGAAAGAAGAAGTTGATTGCATCTTGTTAGTGTCACCATGTCATCTGGAAGCTTCACACCACCTCCACCTCCTATTTTTGCTGATGAAAACTACCACATCTGGGTAGTGAAGATGAAGACATATCTTTAGGCATATGACTTATGGGAAGTTGTTGAAACAAATAAAGAGCCAACACCCTTGAAAGCTAATCAAACAATAGCTCAAATCAGACAGCATAGTAATGAGACTGCTAAGAAACTCAAGGTTATCATGCCTTCAAAATGGTGTGTCTAATGTTATTTTCACAAGAATTATGGTTTGTGAGACACTTAAACAAGCCTGGGACAAACTGAAAGAGGGTTCCAAGGGACTGAGAAGACAATGCAGCAACAACTTTTGAACATGAGGTGAAATTTTGAAAACCTAGAGATGAAGGAAACCGAAACAATCAAACAGTATGTAGATAGGATCATATCTATTGTTAACAACATAAGGTTGCTTGGTAATAAGTTCAGTCATAGGAGAATTGTTGAAAAGTTTATTACAACATTGCTTGAGAAGTATGAGTCCAAGATTTCATCCTTGGAGGACTCGAGAGACTTAACAATCTCTCTGTCAGAGCTCATAAATGCTCTATATGTACAGGAAAAAAGAAGATCAAGCAGAAAAGAAGGGCATGCTGAAGGTGCTTTCCAAGAAAGAAACAATGAGAGTCCATGTTCTTCAAGCAATAAAGACAAGAAGAAATGGAATGAAAGAAAAGAAAGGCCAAAAAGAGATTGCGAGAAGAAAAAGTATCCATTGTGCTCTCGTTGCAAAAAGATAGGTTATTTAGAGAAATTTTGTTGGTTTAAACCTAATGTGCAATGTAGAAACTGCAAACAATTTGGCCATATTGAAAAAGTTTGCAAAAACAAAGGGCAGCAGCAACAACAGCAAACCAATTAGGCTCAAGCTGTTGATGAAAATCAAGCAAAGAGCTCGTATTCACTAATTTATGCTTCGCAATTAACAATAAAGTCAAGAAAAACTGGTTGATTGACAGTGGCTACTCAAATCATATGGTTTCAAATGGAAGCATGCTTAAGAGGATTGACTGATCCTTCAGTTCAAGAATCAGAATTGGAAATGGCAAGATCATTGAAGCTAAGGGAAATGGAGATGTCCAGGTTAGCAATCCTACAGGTACAAAAGTTATTACTAATGTTCTTTATATACTTGATATAGATTAGAACTTGCTCAGTGTTGGTCAGTTTGAGAAGAATTATTCTGTTGTTTTTTAAAAGAATAAATGTGTTTATCTGATTCAACTAGTCATGATCTTATGTCAGTTAAAATGAATGATAAGAGCTTTGTTTTAAACTGAAACTTAGTTACCTTTAAAGCTTAATCCAGTTTAGCTGATGGTTCTAACTTGTGGCAAAAGAGATTGGGGCATGTCAATTCTAGGTTGCTTGATATGTTGTATAAGCATGTTTTGGTTGAGAACATGTTTGAAGTTGTTGAGCAAAATGTAGTGTACAAGGTATGTCAATTTGGGAAGCAAGCAAGGCTCTCATTTCTTGTCAAGAAAGCATGGTGAGCTACTGAGAAGCTACATCTAATTCACACTGATATATGTGGACCAATGAAGACTATTTCACTCAGCAATAACAGGTATTTCATTCTGTTTATTGATAACTAAACTAGAAACTGTTGGGTGTATTTTTTGAAAGCCAAGTCTAAAGTTGCTGAGGTTTTTTGGAAGTTCAAGGTTGCTGTTGAAAACCAAGCTTGTTGCAAGCTTAGAATACTCAAGTCTGACAATGGGACTGAGTATACTTCTGAAAAGTTTCAAAATTTTTGTGAAGATGTTGGAATTGAGCATCAACTGACAAACACATACACTCCTCAACAAAATGGTGTATGTGAAAGGAAGAATAGAACAATGATGAATATGTCAAGATATTTATTGTTTGGAAAGATGCTTCCAAACAAGTTATGGGCTGAAGATATGAGCACCTCTGTTTATCTACTCAACAAATTACTACTAAGAGCTATGAAAGACATGACACCTTTTGATAGATGGTTTGGATTCAAGCCTTCAATGTCACACTTGAAGATCTTTGGTTGCTTGTGTTATACACTTATTCCTGCTATTTAGAGGAATAAGCTGGAAAAAATAGCACAACCAGACATATTTGTTGGTTATAACAATTGTAAGAAGGGGTATAGGATCTTTGATCCTTTTACCAGTAAAGTGTTTAAGAGTAGGGATGTCAAGTTTGATAAAGAAGCTCTTTGGAATTAGGAAGCTATAGAAGCTGAGATGGTTGAACAAAGTCAAACTAAGTTGGATGTGCAACCTGATGAAGCTTAAAACTATGATGATGATTGTCTCAGTGACTTACCAATCAAAGGCACTAGGCATATTTCTAAAATATATAAAAGATGTGATGTTAGCTATGAAGAAGCAGCAAAGGATAATGGTTGGAAAGAAGCTATGGAAGCTGAGATAGCCATGATCAAGAAGAATGAAACTTGCGAGTTGGTTGATAGACCAGTTCGCAAGAAGGTTATTGGGGTGAAATGGGTTTACAAAACCAAGTTAAAAGTTGATGGTTCAGTAAACAGACTCAAAGTCAAGCTAGTTGCAAAGGGATCTAGTCAATAATATGGTGTTAACTATGCTGAAACCTTTGCACCGATAGCTAGATTGGACACTATTAGACTACTATTGACTATGATAGCTTAGAAAGGGTGGAAGATATATCAGCTTGATCTAAAGTCAACATTCCTCAATGGCATCTTGAAGGAGGAAGTTTATGTTGAACAACCACAAGGATTTGTAGCTGATGGTGATGAGTAAAAGGTATTCAAGCTTAAGAAGGCTTTATATTACCTGAAAGAGGCTTTGCAGGCTGGGTATGATAGAGTTGACAAGCATGATTTGAGTTTGGGATTTGAGAGGAGCATCAGCGAACCCACTTTGTATATAAGGAAATAAGGGAAGAAGACCTCGCTGATAGTGTCTCTGTATGTTGATGATCTGCTGGTGACTAAAAGTGGTGGAAACCTGCTAATAGAGTTCAAGAAACAGATGCGAGCTGAATTTGAAATGTCTGATCTTGGAGATAGGACCTTTTTTCTTGGTCTAGAAATGTTTCAGTTAGATCAAGAATTTTCATTTGTCAAAAAAGCTTTGCCTTAAAGATCTTGAATAGATTTTGTATGGAAAACTGCAAGCAAGTAGACAATTCTATTGCACAAGGTGAAAAACTCTCAAGCTAGAGTGTTTTTGAAAGAGTTGATAAAAGAAAATATAGGAGTCTTATAGGACGTTTGCTTTATTTGACAGCATCGAGGCCAGATATTATGTTTGTTGTTAGTTTGCTTTTGAGATTTATGCATTGTTGTAATGTGATTTATTTCAACGTAGTAAAAAGGATTCTAGAGTACATCAAAAGAACCCTGGGTTATGGAATTAAATATGTGAAGCAGAATTAGCTGAAGTTGATTGGTTTCACAAACAGTGATTGGGCTGGTTCTGTTGAAGATATGAAGAGCACTTTAGGGTATTTCTTCACTTTGGGATCGAGTGTATTCAGTTGGAGTTCAAGGAAGTAAAAGACTGTTACACAATCAACTGAGTACATTGCAACAGCTAAAGCTGTAAGCCAAGCACTTTGGCTAAGGAAATTGATGTCTGATTTAAATTTTGAGCAAGTGGAAGCAACAAAGATACATTGTGACAATCAACTTGCTATTGCAATTGCAAAGAACCCTATCTTCCATGGCAAGGAAAAACACTTCAAAATAAAATACCACTTTGTTAGAGAGGTCGACAATCAAATGAAGTGAAGCTAGTTTATTGCAGTTCAGATGATCAACCTACTGATATTCTCAAAAAAACCTCTTGGAAGGTTGAGGTTCAAGAGGCTAAGACATGATATAGGAGTTCACAGCATTACGGCCAAGGAGGAGCGTGCGAAGTGGCCATCCATGTAATGGCGAACTCAGATCGCACACCTGCGAGCTCATTTAAGTCTGTGAGCTTTACACTTGCAAGCTTATTTGAATATGCGAGTTCACTTGAAGCTACGAGCTCATCCAGAGTTGTGAGCTCATCGAAAGCTGTAAGCTCAAACAAAGTTGCGAGCTCTTTGAAAGCTGCGAGCTCAAACAAAGACGCAAATTCATCAAAGATGAGAGCTCATCAAAGTGCGAGCTCTTAAGTATTTTGGTGAACCCCCAAATGAAGTGCGAGCAAGGTTCACATGTGGTGAAATTGATGTTTTTTATATAATTTGTTTGTTAATGTTAACTTGTTGAAATATGCAGAGTTAGTATTGAAATGATATTTTTAGGTACTGATTTTACCTAATTAGTTTTGTGTACAAGTTTTATCGTTTTTTTTCCAAGATGTTTAGTGGGATTAGTTGATTATTTGTAACCATTTTCACCTTTATATTGTAATTTTTGGAATGAAACACGGTGATAAATATACAAACAGCTTATTTCATCTGCTAAGTTTTCTTGTTCTTTCCTCTCTGGATTCAAAACACCGACACAATTCCTATTTGTTTAACCAAAAAAAAAAAAGAGAAGGAAAAGAACCTTGACTGCAGGCTATCCTTTTCTACATAATAATAAGAAAGAGAATCTATTCCAGATGATAATTCCGACCCAAATAATTAAGTTATAAATGGGAGAAAATGAGTACTATAAGTGAAGCTTAAGATTATTAATCCGACGCCATGTATTGAGTTTTCCGGAATTATACATGCTATAGTATTAAGCAAAGATATGAGTGCTGTAACAGTGGAATCCAGAAATTACACATATGTATATGAGTGAAACTAATGCTGTATTGCTAACTACAAAGTGCTTTTGGTCGTATCAGGCGCCGCCCCACAAATGGGAAATTAATCTTCGTAAACTAAGAAATGGAGCTTTTGGCCAAACACAACTGAAGGAACAAAGATAACCATCTATCTGTGTCTGTATATTTTAAAGAGAAAGAATATTTCAAACAACTATAATTAAAAATGAAAGAAACAAAGAGAAAGGCACCTCTTTGTGAGTAGTGAGATGAAAGATGAAGCAGCTGCCATGCTTTCCTATAATGACTTTTCTGCTTCAAAAGCGGTTTGGGATCGGAAGAGAACAACAGATGCACTTGTTAATAAAATAAGGTCTTTTTCTTTTTTTAATAATTGAGTATGGCCGTATTCGAAGACAGGGACTGTCACGACAGCTAAGATTTTTCTTTTTTTTTTTCTACTTCAGGCCTTTGGCTTAAATGAAAAGAAAAAGAAAAAGATTTTTTTAAAATAATTAAAATTAATTACGTTATCAATAAAAATAGAGGTAGGCTACATTAGTAGTGAAGTAAATTTCTTTCATTTTTTTAACTATTTTATTTTGTTGTATTCGTCACCAGCTCGTTAGTAATGGCAGTTTAAAATTGTCATAATAATAACTTTAATTTTTTATATTTATATATTATGTAAATTTAATATTAATTATAAAAAAATTTAACCCTCAACATTTATAAATTTAGTAATTTAATTTTTTTAGTTTTGTTTTTCTTTAATTTATAATAATTTTTATATTTTTAATTATTATTTAAATTATTTTCTATTTTTTTATTCAATGTATAGAAGTACCAATAGTCCCTTCCCAACCTTTAAATAGGAGGATAAATAAATTGCAATGTGCTCAAATCCACGTCCGTCTATACTGGCAACAATGTCGATACCAATCGAGTTAAGACTCAGTTGCCTTATATAATTTTCTATAAGTTTTTATAAATTTTTTAATAATGTTTCTGTAATTTCTACAATATTTTCATAATATTTAATATTTTATAATTTTCTAAAGTTTTTTTATGATATTTTAATAATTGTTAGGCTTAAATGCTAAAAAAACTTTCATAAAATAATTAAAAAAACAATTAAGTCATCATGTTAGCCACCATGTGATAATTTTTTTACGTTAACGATCACATCATCACTTAACAGTTTGTCAAAGCTTTGAAAGTAAAGTGTAATTCATAATTCAAAAAGTCTAATGGAGTGTTTTTATTAGCAGCTTATTTTAAAGTTATTTTACGAAGGTTGTTTATATTTAAGCTTAAAACTTTCTTTGCCGATTTTATTTAAGGAAACTACAAAAATAATCATTAAATTAAAGGTAAAATTATTTTTTGATCACTCAATTATTAAAAGTTTTATTATTATCACTAACATTGTTGACTTGTATATTTTCTTCACTCATCTGTTAACTACCGTTAAAGAGATAACATCTTGCACATTAAGTTAGCCATTTATTTGCAACATATATTACATGTATTTACCTAATTTTCTAAAAAATATATTTTTACCTTTTAATTCTTTTACTCATAAAAGATAAAAAAATCGAAGGAAAGCAAGCAATAGGAAATTGATCTCTACTAACCTATTTTTCATTAAGTTCGCCATCTCTATAATTTTCACCCTAATTTCACGGATCGCCAATTAAAGCACATGACCAAAACATACATAAACCTCTATTCTTTAATACATACTCATTAAAGACTTAGACTTTAATTTGTTGGCATTTTTTGATGACACGGGATTTAATTTAATAAAATTGCATATAAATTATTTGGACAAACACATAAGTAAAATGAAATTATCTTTTTAACTCATAAATATATATTTATTATGTAATAGCCCGATTTTTAGCAATGTCGGAAATAGTGGTCCGAGACCATCAAATCTGACAAATGAACTCGTAGATTATATTATTTAATATTTACGAGTCAAATGTGATTTTTAAAATATTTTTGAAATAGTAAATTGTGTTTTATAAATGTTTATTTGGTTAAGAAATTGAGAAAAAGAGGTACTGAGATCTCAGTGTTATAAACCGAGCCATAAATATTTTTATGAATATTTATGGAGTGTCAATAAGGTAGTATTAAAATTTTGTCAGAAAATTTTTACGTTTGGATGGTTAATTAAATAAAAAGAACTAAATTGAAAAATGTGTAAAAGTTGTTAAAAGGATTAAATAGCTTAATTATCAAATGAGTAAGGACCTAAAGTGAAAATAAGCCTAAAGGAGATATTTTGGGCGGCAACAGCTGAGAAAAATCAGGAAATGGGTGAAATAAGGGTAAAATTGGAAAATTGCCAAAATTAAATAAATAAAAATGAGACTAAATTGGAATATCTAGAATTCTCTTCATTTTCATCAGCTGAAAAATAGCCATGGAAGAGGGTTCAAGTTGGTTTTCATACTCTAGCTTCATGTAAGTTTAATTCCTGCTTTCTCCTTGAAATTTCTATGTTTTTGGACTTTTACAATTGGGCCCACCTTACTATTTCATTAGTTTTTGATTTCATGGCTAATTTTTAAAGTTGTTATGGATGAGTGCTGGAAGCACATGATGAATAAATATAGAATTGAAGCTTTTTTTTTATATATGATAATTTTATCAAGTAAAATTGATGGAAATTGATTTGAGGACCTAATTGTGAAAATGTTTGGAATTAAAGTCTAGTGCTAAAATTATGATTTCCAAGGGTTGTAAAGTATTTTAAAGTGATAGAATAAAGTGTTAATTGAGAAAAATCAGCTCAATTGAGAGGCTAATTGAGTAGGGATGAAATTGTTAATTATTACAAGCTTAGGGAAAAAATGGTAATAAACAGCTTGCACTAAAACAATTTTGGACAGCAGCAATAGACTAAATTTGAAAAATCACTATAAATTGTATAAATAAAATTAGAAGATGAATAAAATATGAAATTAAAGCTTATTGAGTCTAGTTTCTTATAGAAGAAACAGTGTAAGCAATGAATTTGTAAATCATGAGATATAATAAATTTTGTGAGACAAGATTAGAATGAATTTGGGTTCCCCTATTTTGACTTTGAAAAATCATAAAAAATTGAATAAAAATAATTATGGGCTTAAATTTATATTTCTAGAATCCTGAATGAGTCTATTTTCAAGACATACAAACGGGAACACCATTCCTATCCTGTATGAAGAGATAATTAATTTTTAGTGAAGAAGGGTCAAAACTGTCAGACAGCAGAACATGTGTGACTTTAAAGAATAAACTGTACTTATTAGCTAAACTAAAAATTCTGAAATTTTTATGGTAAGAATATATGTGAGTCTAGTTTCAGGTAAAATTAGCGGATCTTAATTTGGAGTTCTGTAGATCCAGATATAAATAATTTAGTGACTATGACACGGGTGGATAGCTTGAATATTCACATTAGTTATTAGTGAAAATTATGGATAAGGTTACTTACAAGTGTGTTATTTATACCAATGATGTGGATGGAGAGGAGGAGGAGGAAAAATATATGAATGACTCATGTATAAATTGATCACATGCCCGATTATAATCGATAAGTGTTGAATTAGAAATGATATAATATTTTATGAAATTATGATTATCGTTATAATACAAAAATTGAACTTGTGAGTTTATATGGCTAAATTTTAGTGATTATTTGTTAATTTTATGAATTTCATGATGTGTTAGTTCATATGTATTGATGATAAAATCATGAATAATGTAAAAGCATGAAAATTGAATAAATGATCAAATTGAGCACTTCAGTTCAGTGACAAGATGAATTGACGGAAAAGACCATGGTTGGACCATGGCAACAAGTGATAAGTGATAGCTTTGGCTACACTTATCTGATCAAGGATAAGTGAAAGTGATAAGTGATAGTGTAATATCCCGAATTAGGACCTAATCGGAATAGTGGTTTCGTGACCACAAATTCGAGATAGAAATAATTATTTTATAATTATTTTGAGGTTTATGATATGATTGCATGATTGTGTGAAAATTTCGTGACGAAATTCTATGCATAAAGTGGTTAAGTTGAAATTAGGGACTAAATCGAATAATTTGCAAAACTTTCATTCTAGAAGTTTTTAGTATGAAATTGCTTTGGAATATTAATGAGGAGGTCTTAAATAGAAATTTGACCAATTTCTAAGTTTATGGACAAAAATTGGACATGGATGGAATTTTGAAAGTTTAGTAAGGAAAGGCATTTTGGTCATTTGGATATTAAATGGAATAAAATGGGAAAAATAACACAAAAATGATCATCTTCTCCATAAGTTGCTGTCAAATTTTTCTCTCCACCATAGCTAGGGTTTCAACACTTTTAAGCCTTGATTGTAAGTGATTTCTATGCCCGTTTTTAATGATTTTTATGTTTTTGAAATTCCGGTAGCTCGATTTAGCTTATGCTAGCAATAATTCAACCTAGGGTTCATATTTGGAAAAATACCCATAGGTGAAATTTGTGTATTTTGGTGTTTTATGATAGAATATGAGGTTTTAAATTATGCTAGACAACTTGTGCTACTCGGTTTTAAGTGAAAACGACTAAAAGGGCTTAATCTGTAAAAATACCTAATATTCATAAGTACATGTTAGAGTGTGAATTTGATGTTGCCATAGAATGGAAAAATGATCAACATGTCATAAAAAATAAGAAAATAGGATGAGGTTTAATTTATGAGCCTTGGGGCAAAAATGCAAATATGTGAAAGTTTAGGGGCAAAATGCTAATTTTTCCAAAGTTTGTATTAGGGGCTGTTTTGATGAATGAATGTATTAAATAAATTAATTTGGCATTATAGATCAAGATAAACGAGATTCAAGTCGCAATCGAGGGAAAAACAAAGTTTATGAGGAATAGGCTCGATTGCTAATATTTTGTATCGAGGTAAGTTCATGTGTAAATAAGGTAACATAGTTTTTATTTTAAGTGATTTAATGTTATTTATATGACATGATACTTATTATCATGAAATATGATGTTTTGTGAATTATTATTTGGTGATATGCAAATTATGTGAACAACTTGATAAGTATGAGAAGTTAGCAAGTATTGGTTTCTACATTTCAAAAAAGGCGATCAAAATGTGTAATTGAAAAGAATCCTATTTGAACCTTGGGAATAGATTAGGGTACAAGTGACATGTCACTAGGATGGTTGAGTTCCGAACTCGTTGAGTTGAGTCCGAGTTCACTTATGGATGCGAACGCCCGAGTTCGTTGAGTTGAGTCCGAGTTTGTTTATGGGCGGGTTACATGGTACCTTGGCTACATAGATTTCAAAAGCTATTGAGCTTGTTTAGCTATGAGTAAAGCACTTATGTGCACATTATCCGTGTATCCAAAATCATATTCCGATGTGTTCAACGGGAGATCTCTAATAGAATAAGGAGAATGCCTAATACGAAGGTGACATGTTGGTAAGTGTGGTGAATAAGAAAATTTGGCAGGTATGTGTTTAAACCCTCGGGTTGAGAACTTAGTATGATGAAATTGTAGTAAGATATTAAATGCAAATGTAACATGAATGTCTTGGTGTTGTTTATGCAAATAATGTTTATGTTGAATGGCATGATTATGTTACTTGTTATTTGCATGTGAACTTACTAAGCATTTATGCTTACTCCCTCCTTTTCCTTCATTGTAGTTTTGACAAGCCGGCTTGAGAATCAGGATAGGTCGAAGGCTCGCTCACACTATCCGAAGACCTAAATTGGTAAAATGGCTTGTATATTTTGAGTGTGGCATGTGTAGCAATATACTCACTTTGTGTAAATGATCATATGATATGGTTATGGTTTGGTAAGAAAAGGGTTTGTAAATGATTAGCTATTGGAATGGCTAATCGAGTTTATATATGATAACATGTATGCTTTATGTCTTAACTAAACCATGAAAATCCTTGGAAAGGTAAAATTGGCCACAAAACAGAATCAGACAGCAGCAGTGACATGAATTTGAAAAATCACTAAAAATAGTAGAAATGGAATTAAAGAATTAATAAGTTATGAAATCGAAGCTTGATGAGTCTATTTTCATACGGATGGAAAAAAACAGGTAAATGAGTTATATTTTATGAGATATTTAAGTTTTGGTGGAACAGGGTTAGAGTGGTCTCTGAATCCCCTGTTCTGAATTTAAAAATTCACCACAAATTTTAAAAAAATAATTAGAAGTCATGTTTTATATGTATAGATTCATTATTGAGTCTAGTTTTATAAGAAACAAACGCCATAATCATTGAAACTCTGTACAGGGAGATATCTGATTTGAAATACACAGGGGTCAGAGTAGTCAAACCCTGAAACAGGGGAGACTTTAATCAATAAACTGTATTAATTAGCTCGACCAAAAATTCTAGAAAAAAATTAGTATATATGAGTCTAGTTTTAGGGAAAATTTACGGATCTTAATTTCGAGTTTCGGAACTCGAGATATGAATTTTTAAGCGACTGTGATGCAGTTAGCCAGCTTGTCTAGAAATTCTAAAATAAATTGTTTAAGCTGTTTAATTAATGAATTAAGTTTAGTAACACCTCCTACTCGACTCCGGCGACGGTCTCGGGTACGGGGGAATTACAGATAGCTTCGGCTACACTTATCTGATCAAAGGACAAATGATAAGTCAAAAGTGGTAGCTTCGGTTACCTGATCAGTGAAAAGTGATAGCTTCGGCTACCTGATCTGTGAAAAATAGTAGCTTCGGCTACCTGATCAATGAATAGTGGTAGCTTCAGCTAAAAGTGACAAGTGATTTCCGTGTAAGACCATATATGGGATATGGCATCGGTGTGATATGTGTATAAGATGTAAGACCATAGCTGGTCCATGGCATTTTAGTAAAAAGTGATGAATTGAGGGATAAATCCATGGTTTCACCATGGCATAATGATAGTGAAGAGGTAAGACCATAGCTGAGCTATGACATTCTAGTGAAAAGACCATAGCTATGCTATGGCATCAGTGATTATCAGTGATTATCAGTGAAATTTAGTGCATACCGGTGTAGACCAATTCCGTAAGATGTTCACTAATTTGACAAAGTTTGACTAGTATTACGTGTAATTATGTGATATAAGGAAATACAAGTTGATGAGACATGAACATAAAACTTGGTTCATGAATGAGTTCATTTGTGATTACATATTTCTACACCTTGAGTGTATTATCCGTATGAATTGGTATTCCAAATGAGTTAATGAGAAAAGTTCTAATATGAAATAATCTGAGTTCGAAATGAAATATCATGAAAACGTACTTGAAATACATCGGTATGTCTTGCATATGTTATTTGAATTCATAAATGTGGAAAGTAAATGTATGTGGCAATATGAGATGATGATATCTGTACATGGAATTTATTGATGAATACGTACATCCAAATTTATATGATAGATTTTAGTGAACATTGAAATTGGGCTCAATAAGTGATTTGTCAATTTAAATCGTGATTGGCAGGAAGAGTTAGTGAATTGCATGTTTATGAATTGTTACACGTTTTTGTTTGAAATACGAGGAAGTGATGGTAATTGATACATGGAAATATGAAACTCTGATATATATAAAAATATGGAATTTGTTTGATAAATGTGTTCATTTATAATTATAAAATTGTGCACCTCAAGCGCACTATATGTGTAAAGATGATGTTTCAAATGATTTGATGAGTAAAACTCAAATATGAAGTAGTTCGAAACCAAAACAAATTGTTATGAAACTATATGTGAAATACAGAGGTATGATTGTTATATGTTATACAAATATATAATGTGAAAAAGTATAAGTACAAGAGAAATTTAATGGGAATTGAGCCCATAAACGTTTCTTGTTATTTACACGAAGTGTACGACTAACAAATGGCATTAAGTGTAAGGCTTGGTTGAATATCCTAAATTGGTTTTTGTATGTATTAAATGTGAGTGAAGATAAATGATCAAATGAGTGAGAAATATGGCTGGAAAATAGGCTAATTTTTGTCCACACGGGTAGACACACGAGGGTGTGTCATAACTGTGTATGACACACGGCCTGGCAACACGGGTGTGTACTAAGGCCGTGTGACACGAGTTTCTTCATAGATGCAAGTCAGAGAGTTAGACGCCCCAGAGACATGGCCATGTGAGCCACACAGCCATACCACACGGGCGTGTGACCCTTATAAATGAGAAAATTTTAGGATTTTGTGAAAAGTTTCATACAACTCTGATTTAGACCCTACCCGAACCTAATGCATGATTTGGACCTCGAAGGTCCGTTAAAGGAACTTTTAAAATCAATCTCGGTATTTAAATGATAAATGATTTAAATTATCTGTAAGTGTTCCGTACTCCTCGATAATACCTTGCACTCTATTCTGGCAACGGATACAAGTAAGGGTGTTACATGGTATTTTTTATGTCCATTTTACAGTTTATATTTGAGATTTTCTCTTCCAACAATGTTATTTCCAAAATTTAAATCTATGTCTAATTAAATACGAATATTATTAAGAGTATTTTAATCTAATAAAATTTTAAAAAGAAAAGGTAAAATATAAAATTGTTTACTTTTTTTGGGCGAATGAAATTGTTTAAATCTTTTGGTAAAAATTTATAGAGTTGACGAAATAACTGTTTAAAAGGTAAAAATATATATATATTTTTTATATATTTTGCAATTTGTAAAAAAATTATTAGGTTAAATAAATTTTTTTGGTATTGTATAGTTAGACTTATATGTTTATCGAAATATGCAAATAATTCTCATGTAATTTTCTTAAATTAAATTTCAATTCATCCCAACTTATTAAAATTAACTTCTTTGATCAATATATATTAAAGAAAATGAGTTTGTTTAGGTAAAAAACATTAGGAGTACATTTTTAAAAAGCTATTATAAATTGAGGACATTTTTAAATATATTAATTCTAAAAAATGCATTTAGAGTTAAAAAAAAAAGAATATAATAAATTGTGAAAAATATGAAATAAATTAAGAAATAGTATGAAAATAATATGGAATAATTAAAACACAACATATATAACATGAAAACTAATGTGCTAAATTTCACATTGTTGAGCGTTTTTGTGTATATGTCCCTTAAAGGGGGTTATTACGAGTCAATTAACTCAGGAAATGTTATTCATGATGGTAAATCAATGAACTTAAGTTGTGATTGTAAATCATCTAGCCTTAATAAGATCAGTTGTGATCGTAAATCATCTAATTGTTAGGAGTAGCGATACTAAATCAACTAACTCATAGAAGATTGTTCATGATCATAAATCAGTGAACTTAGGTTGTCATCGTAAATCAACGAACTGTTTAAAGTAGTGATAATAAATCAGCTAATTCATAAAAGATTGTTCATGATCATAAACCAATGAACTTAGGTTATGATCGTAAATTAGTGAGTCTTAATAATATCAGATGTGATCGTAAATCAGCGAGTTGTTTGGAGCAACAATAATAAATCAACTAACTCAGAGATACAACAATATTTAGTACTTGAATTTGTTATATAAATGTTTTCATTCACATCGTAGATGTCATTATCTAATATTATTTAAATGATTTATTAGGCATCACCATTCATTGTCTAATAAAACATTAAGAGATACAACAATATTTAGTATTTGAATTTGACTTTTTTTTCAATTTAATCCTTAAATATTTTTTTTATTTAAATTGGTCTCGAATTTGGTTATCTTAAACAGTTTAATCCCTTTTTTTCATAAGGCTTTTAAAATGTGATTGTGTGACACTCTGAAATCATGTTGTGTCATCACCTATAATTTCTAAAAATATATAATTTTAAAATTATGAAAAATCATATAAATATATAAAACTGTACAACTTTATAAAAAAACTATAATGAAAAATTTTATTTGAAACTAATAATAATAGCATATATGTAATATGTACGAAATTAAAATAAAATAATTTAAATTGTTAGTAAAGAGATATTTAAATATGTAAATGCATATAGTTAAGAATATTCCATGTATGTAGTATTTAAATTAGATGTTATTTCAAATGAAATGTTGATTTATATTGAGAGTTTTGTTTGGTATAAACTAAAGGTAAGGAATTGTTTGGATACAAGTTAAAGAGAAGGGCTTATTTAGTCGCCAATTAAAGTTTAAGGGCTTATTTGGGGGTAATACAGGTATAAGGGCTTATTTAAATAAAGTGACAAAGTTCAAGGGCTTATTTAGTATATTAGCCAATAATCAAATTGACTTGGTGCTTCCCAGTAAAGTGACTGATGGAGTTAGAAGGTAGAAGGGGATAAAACCTAAAACAATTCTTGCTACTTAAGGTTTTCGCTTATGGAAATGTAATTGTGGAATTGAAATCAAGAACAATGGAGTTAGAAGGTTGAAAGGGATAGAACCTAAAAGGTTTCCTGCTACTTATGGTTTTCTCTCAAGGAATGTAATCATGGAACTAAAACCAAGAAACTAAAAGAGTATGTGATACAAACTTATGGACCAAAATAAAGATGTATGCCCAAGAGTCGGGTCTAGCAGTATAAAAGTAAATACTGAAAGGAAATCCCAGTAACAACATCACCAAAATGAATTCTCAGAAGGGATGGTATAGATAAAGTCGTACCCCATAGCCCAAAGCTTCTACTATTCCACCTAAACAATGACGCTCTATGAGAAAATACATTTATTACACACTGTTACATTAGGGGCCTTACGAGAAAAGCAACTAAATTTCGTAATTTTTTCTCCCAAAGTCAACAATTTCTAACGGGTGGGTAACATTTTAATAAACTTTGAATGCGCCATGAAACAGAGTGGGTAGGAAGGAAATAATCCAGTAAGTTAAGGATTACTTGCAATGTAAAACCCGGATTTAGCAAAATGTATTAGTTGTTCAGTTGTTCTTTTGTTCTTCGCAAAGCAAATTGAAACAGAAGCCCAGGTCACTAGAATGGGTCTTTTCTGAAGTTACCCTTCAGTGAAAAGACATCTGAATAAACAAAGTATCCTTATTTAATTAATTGGCAACAAAATACCACCTAAAGAATATCAATTTGCTATGCTTGCAGGCAATGGAAAGTGGCAAGCTATTTCTAGGTTAAAGGAAGAAGGTTGTTTTATAAGTAAATTCAAAGAATGGCAAAGCAAGTATTAAAGGGTAACAAAGGGATGGTTACTCTCCTACACAAGAAGTCTGTTGTCTCCAAGGACTTCCTTTTCAACTCTGTAGCAGAAGTAGAGGGAAAAAGAATCCAGAGACTGATGACTTATAACAAATTACAGAAACCAGTTGGTTTGACTATTCATAGCAATAATCAATCTTCTATTTCTTTCTTCGGGTATATCTGATCGAGCTAACTGAACTGGACTAGTTTGCCCCATCCGCAGAGACTCGGAACTCTATAATTCCAACCAGATTAATGAACTAGCAATCAACTACAGAATGAATCAGCAACAAGTAGGAAAAACAATACTATCAGAATTAACACTAAAACGAAACCCATTTCAAGCTTTTTAAACTATTTTTAGGAGTAAACTATGGACTAATTTCCTTGTTAGGAAAGATGAAAAAGCCATATTGGCAAAATGAAAAAACATTGTTTCAATCAATTACTTAGCAGAATTAAAAGACTAAAAGAAACGAAACCATAATTCCCATCACTTTTTAATCATTATACCATTTGGAAGGTAACAAATACTGGGATAAATGAATAACAAAGTATTAAATTAACAACAACTGAAGATCTAATTTATGTTTTGGGATAGAAAAAAAGAAGAAGATAGAATTGAACTAAAAAAAGGGATAGGCGAAACATTTTCTTTGACGGATTCTTGGCGTTTCGAAATGTATTGGTCTTCGACAAAAACGGTGGAGGTTGGTTCAATTTCTTCACCGAATTGCCGCTTCCACTCAAACTGAGAAGTGAATACTATTACGAACAGTAGAAAAACGAGAAGCCAAAGTCTCGACATTCCTCATGAACCTATAGCCAGATGAAGTATCTATCAGACTGTCAATTAAGGGCAAAGGAAAACATTCTCAATTTTCCATTAGTCTTTTTCACCATCACAACATTTGATACCCAATTTGGATACGCCACCTCCCTAATAAATCTTGCTGAAAGCAATTTGTCTACCTCTTATCTAATGGCCTCAACAACCCGTGGAGCAAACCTCCTCCTTTTTTGCTTGACTGGTTTGACCTTGGGGGACACATTTAGCCGAAGCACAATCACCTAAGGATCCACACCTGACATGTCCGCTACTAAAAATATCTAAATTCTCCCTCAAGCATTGTACTAAGCTCTCTTTTTCTTCTTCTACTAATGCCGATGAGATCCTTACCAACTTACCTGTGTTATCATAAAACAATTGCAAAGTTTCTGGGACTTTTGCTGCCATGGCTTTGCATAGAGATGTTTCATGGCTTTGCATGTGCTCCCACAGCCTCTTCTTGGAAAGGCGCGACATGATCCTGTATATTGGAATGGTCGAACTGCATCTTTCTTCTTAACTCTTCGTTTTGCCTCAACAACTCTTGTTGAAACAATTGTTGTTGTTCAAACCTGATACTTTGTTGAGTTATCTGTTCCTTCATCAACCTTAGTTATTGTAAATCAAATAGTTGTTGTGGGGATGCCCCATGATTGAAAGGAAAAGATTGTCCCTAACTAGAGGGAGCATTGAGATAGAAAGATTAATTGGAGGCATTTGTCTGGTCTAAGTTGCCCAAATTTTCTGGTCGATCAACAAATCAACCAGCAAAAAGGTCCATTTCACGGGATTGATTGTTGGTGTCATAACCTTCTGTTTGGTTTGATAGGAAGCTGCTGTGGAAATTCTCGTTAGGGTGAGTCATCTTGGTTTTCTGATTTTCTGATGGTTGGAAATTTGTTCACGCTCATCGCACTAAATTGTTGAGTGTTTTTGTGTATTTGTCCTTTGAAGTGGGGTTAAATTCTGTATATATTTATATGATACGGCCATTGTTTCTAGATGTGATGTTCTAGATAGGTCTTCATGTATGCCAACATATACCTTATTCTATGATTAACACGTGTTTTTTAGTTGTAAGTTCGTCTATATGGTGGTGCGAATCTACTCATGCGAGTTCATTAGAAGATACAAACTAATCACGTGCGAACCCCACGATGCATACTATACCAACTACAGATCGGTCTCATTCAGGTAACTGGATAGCGAGTCGATAATGGCGAACACCATAACACACATATAATAAATTATTAACATGTAAAATTTTATTAAAAATCATATATAACAAATTGAATCAATATATAATTTTTCTCTAAATTGAATCAATATTAAAAATCATGCAAAATATGAGATAAATTTAAACACAAAACTCTTACACAAATTATTTTCTAAGTTAAGCCACCATGATAGCTCATTAAAACACAATGTGACACAAAAATAACATAAACAAGACATGCATCCAAAAACGAATAAAAATTCTATATAAATAAATTATTAGCATGTAAAAATATAATTTAATGTTCTAAACTCATAAAAATAACATGAATATAAACATGGTATAAAACTAATATAAATGCATTAAGAAAACATGAAAATGGCGAAATTGACACTATTACAATCACTCTTAATCTTTTGTGTCATGTATGTTTGTGTTAGTATCTATTCGTATTAATTTTCTTTTCAATAGTCATAATCATATTTAATATATAATATAAAAATTTTGGCACAATAATAACTTTTCAAATAAATTTTAACAAATTTGTTTATTTTTATTATTTCTCGTGTTGTTTAATATTTTGATTATTTCTATATTGTGTTTGTGTTTACTGCTCATAATTACTATCAGGGAACGATTGCATTTGGCAGATACGGGAAGCATTGGCGCATGCGTCGCCGCATTTGCCCAACGGGCCTGATGAACCGACAAACCAACGAGGCAGCTCGGCTCCTAAGAAAGTGCATCGATGACATGATCCGATACATGGAGGAAGACGCCAGCGGCGCAAGAACGGGGGGAAGAAGGTAAGGTAAATTTGGCTCGCTTTCTTTTCCTCATGTCGTTTAACCTTGTAGGCAACCTGGTTTTGTCAAGGGATCTTTTAAATTCGGGATCCAAGGATGGGAAAGAGTTCTTTGACGCCATGAACGATGTGATGGTTTGGGCCGGGAAGCCAAACTTGGCCGATTTCCTACCTGTGTCAAAATGGTTGGATCCCCAGGGAATTAAGAGGAACATGGTGCGGGACATGGGGCGAGCCCTGGAAATTGTGAGCAACTTTGTGAAAGAGAGGGTCGATGAGCTGAAGCTCGCTGAGTAACAGGAAACCAAGGACTTGTTAGATGTATTACTGGAGCATACAGGTGAAGGAAAACAAGGGCCTGACTCAATATCGAATCAGATTGTTATCATAATCATACTGGTAAAACTGACATAAGTATATTTAATTTTTCTAAGTTTTTCATTTATTTGGGGACTTTGGACGAAGGTACTCCAAATAAAATGAAGAATTGTAGTAACGTGGCCTAGATCTAACGTAGTTCCATCATGATTCTTGCATATATATATATATGTATATATATATATTTGTGTAATGTGCATTATTGTTGTGTAGGAAATGTTTTTTGCCGGCTCAGAAACAAGAAGCAGCGCCATCGAATGGGCGATGGTAGAGTTGCTCCGTAAACCTGACTCGATGAAAAAGATGAAAGAGGAGATAAATCGAGTTATCGGAACACAGAGAAAGGTTGAAGAGAGTGATATCGATAATCTGCCATACTTACAAGCAGTGATAAAAGAAACGCTAAGGTTACACCCTGTGGTTCCTTTACTCCTTCCTAGAAATGCCATGCAAGGTACCGACTACATGGGGTATTTCATACCCAAAGAGACGCAGATTTTTGTCAACGTATGGGCAATTGGAAGAGACCCAGAAACATGGGAGGATCCCCTGGCTTTCAAACCAGAACGATTTTTAGGGTCGAAAATAGACTACAAGGGGCAGAATTTCGAGTTGTTACCTTTTGGATGAGGGAGACGAATTTGTCTAGGCATCTCATTAGCTCACAAGGTGGTTCATCTTGGTATGGCCACCTTGCTACATTCCTTTGACTGGGAGCTCGGGAACAACATATGTCCCGAAACGATTGACATGAATGAAAGGGTAGGGATAACAACTAGAAAGCTCATACCCTCGGAAGCAATACCGAAGAAGCGAGTCATGGATGCAAGATGATCATGAGCATTAATGGATGAATGCATCGTATTAATCATGTAATGCGCAAGTAATGTTAATATTTCTATGAATAATGTTTGTTACAAACGGCTAGCAACCCAAATTCATAAACTATATAAACAAATAAAAGATATCCGTAACTTGCAAATGAAAAAGTACATTGACATAGGCTTGATGCAAATAGGATACAATGAGTTTGATCTAATAATCAACAGAGTACCTCAAAATTGGAAATGATTTCTTCTGTGTTCGGGACATTTGAAAGAAGCCTAATGGAAGAATGCAGCATTGTTTCAGAAAGTTGATTGTTTTCTTATGTCATCCCATTTGAGCAAAAATCGTGTACAGCCAGTACCGGTAGAGTCTCATAAAGCTAGTTTATTCCGTGTTCTCCCGATCCTAC
Organism: Gossypium hirsutum; assembly: GCF_007990345.1. Lineage (NCBI taxonomy): Eukaryota > Viridiplantae > Streptophyta > Magnoliopsida > Malvales > Malvaceae > Gossypium > Gossypium hirsutum. The sequence continues at coordinate 72,939,283 of NC_053432.1, forward strand.
AGACATAATTAAGGCCCAGAAGAAGCTCAATAATAGCTGCTTCTGTTTTCGGACGATTTGCAAAGTGTAGCGTCTGTACCAAAAGTATATCAGATTGGGAAACCTTACGCTGTTCCTCGAAATTACGGTCTGACTGCCACCTAATCATGTTGTGAGCAAGAGGAGCCAACCATTCCAATATCCGCACTAATGCCATTCTCAGTTCTGCTGCAGGGGAAGCACTACGGATTGATGAAGCCCAAGTCTTTGCATTGGACTTCAGTTTAAGGCGCAGAGCATTTCTTATACATGCAGGTAACATATTGTAGAGCTCATCTCTTGCATCGAGGCAGATCATGTGAGGCGCTGAAACTAGTTTCTCTATCAAGATAATGATGTTCGCATAGTGGAGAGATAATGCAGCATCACCAAGTGTCGATGTAGGAGCATCCAACAAGTGCTTGGTATTGAAGACGCGTAATTTAGAATAAATTTTATCACTGCAAGATAACGACCCTATCTTTGAATAGTTTAGCTTGTCCATGTTTACATTGTAAGCACCAATGAACCTGAAAGATCCAGTGCCAATCGGCTTGCGGCTGTTTAAAATCTGAGAATTACTTCCAACAGACACGCATCTTTTGAAAGGACCAATTCCAACATGACCGAACTGTTTGGTTTTCAGACGTGGGTGCTTGCCGTGTAAGGCAGTTGAGTGATGATGAGAGTGTAGATGCTGGCCACTGATCTGCGCTGACTTTGAAAATGACTGGCCAGGAGGTTCAGAGTTGAAACCGCATAGATTATTATCAGAAGGATGTACGGAAGACATTAGAGTGGAAAACGAATTGCAGGGGGGAACAGAGGCACTACTAACAGATACCATTTGGTGGGTTCTAAACACATATTTTATCTTCTCAAGTATTGTCAAAAGTGATCTCAACAAAATCCGGACAACATAATCATATGTCCGAACCCACGGAGACATGTCACGTAGATTTTTCACTTCCTGGCGCTGCAAAATTACCTTCTTTTGCCACTCGACTGTTTTCATCCCATCCCCCTCCGAGTTTCTCCGAATCCTTCTAAGAGTCCGCTCATGTTCTGCCAGCACTTCCAACTCTCGAGTCAACCGCATCGTAACCAAAACGAATCTCTCCATCTTCTGTACTTTCCTCTCCATCTTCTTCAAGCAATATTCCCACCCGAGCCACTCAAAACTGTTCAAAATCGGATCTCTTATGAAATATTCGAAACGGTGATATACGGGGTTATTGCATTTCTTCCCAAGCCTGGCCACAGATGTTGCCAGAATGCCAAAATTCTCAATTATCTCGTTCAAAGCAAGATCCATAAGGTAATTTTCATCGTTGGACACAAGCCTTCGAAGACCAAGTGAGTTAGCCATTTCTTTCCTCAACTTGAAGATCTCCGTATCATCCAAAGAATGCCATAAATTCACCACCTTAGACATCAAACTAGCAACTTCGAATACTAAGATTCCAAGCATCTTGCCAGTTATATCCAAATTACTATTGTTCCTTGAATTCAACCGTGAACCACCAAACCACGACTCAGCCACCATCTCGCCTCCCCTCATCCAATAAAACTTCAGGTTTAAGCACTAATCAAAGATTCCCAATTCCAAAAAATGTCGTAGTCCCTGTGTGGGACAATAAAACAATGGCACAGATTACACAATTATTTCAACTACAGTTGAAACAACTCATATATGTATATATATATATAACATGAAATACAATTTGCCAAGTTAGACCCTTTATAGGAAGTAGAAACTCAAAACTCATTAATAACAGAAACCCATAATTTATAAGAGCAAATAGAACAACAATTTAAAAAAAAATTGCAGTCAGATGACAAGAAATAAACTTACAGGGGTAAAAAAACATAATAATAGACAAAAAATTACATCTCCACGAAGCATCAACAGTGAACTGAAGAAGGACTTGGTTGGGTTTTCAACAGGGAAAAGCAGGGACCAATAAGGAGCAGAAGGAAGAAGAAGAAGAGGGCATGCTTATAAACGTGAAAAAGATAGAGGAAGAGACAAAAAGAGGGAAAAACTCGAAATCGGTCAAACCGAAGTTAAAAATGGAAACCAAAGTGCGGAGAGTTTTGGGTTTATTCTGGTGGATATCAAGGAAGATGCACGCACTCAAACTAAATGTTCACGTTCAAAGCTGTTGTTTTGAAGGATCCTTTCATTTTGCTTTGGTTTTATGCCTTGTTTTACGTTAATCTCGAGTGAACATTTTTAAGAGTATATGCTTTTTCATAAGCATTGGAAATGGATCAAATCTGTTTTGATCAACTCCAACGTATACGATTTTTAATAATGTATATAAACTTTAAGCAAATGTGACCCTGACTGTTCCATCATTATACTCTATTTACTAAATTTGAATTTTATTTCTGGCAGATTTCAGTTTCACGTTGGTTGGTTTTATGATATAATCTAATTTTAAATATTTATTCATATTTAAAATATAAATAAACTATCACAAAATTAATTTGTAATATTTTACATCAATTTTAATTTGATAAGAGGTTCGTAGAGTTGGTGACCCAAATGATTATGAAAGGGAGAGTTCCAGTTTCCCACTTGTATGTTTCGGCTAAAACTATAAAAGGACTCCTTGCATTTTTCCCTTCTCTTATGTATCTAAACAAGTCTTTTAACCTGTTGGCCAAATTTTTTTTTCTTTTACCCTTTTTCACTTTTAACTTATATTTGAATAAATTTTTAAATTAAAACATGTCAAATCTACACGTTGATTTAATATACAATTTATTACAAGAACTTTGATTTGATACAATCGCATAAATGAATTTTAATTTTAATTTTAATATATAAATGAAATTTTAATTTTGATTTAACTGTACACATTTAAAGGAATAAATATATTAAAATTGTACATTTCGATTGGTCTAGGATGAGCACTTTAACCAGGTAGTCTTCTTCACTATGTCAAGTGTGAGCTCGCTTCAAATAAAACAAAATTTACAAAAATTAACAGTCAACTAATTTCATCATTTCTTTAAATGTAATATTCTCTTTATATAAGGAGAGTTTAGAGAGTTTAACAATAATTAAACTTAATCACATTAATTTAAACAATGTAAATATTAAATTTAATTTAATATTAAACTATTAAAATAATATTATTTTTGAAATAGTTAATTTAAAATCAAATTCTCTGTTAGAGTCTCAGTAGGAGTGTAACTCTTTCACTGCTCAATCACCGAAGACCAACTGTCACCAACCATTAGAACGTCGTCATCGTAGCCGTCGACACCGCCTTATCTGGTGATGTAAGTGCAACACCCTTACAACAGCCTGAGCTGGTTCGACTGCTACCAGTTCGGTTCAGGTCAGTGACAACTCGACCGGTCTGGTCTAGCCACCGATTGGACCATTGGCCCAGTTTTACATACAGGGCTCGGTTCGACCAATTTTTGTGTCTTAGTCTCGTTTTTGAGCTCTTTGACCCAATTTACAATCTTAGGTCCAATTTTCAAGTTCAATTACCTATTGGGCCAATTGTCCAACTTGAAAATTAATTTCTAAAAAAATTGTATTAATTTTAATTTAACTTTATCAAATTAATTTTTTTTAAAAATCACTTAAAATTTTCAAATTAATTTTTCAAGAAAATTTTTTAATCAAATTCTATAGTTGAACAATTCTTACGACCACCTAATTTAACTCCACATTGAATAAATAAACTAAATTAAAATATTTCCAAAGTCGTAGAATTTTCTTATGATTCAAATGCAATCCAATCGAGTTTTTGTTGAGCTAGCAGAAGAACCAATTAGACATATACTATTAGGCTCTAGTAATTACAATTATGTCTAGAAGTATCATTCCAATAACTCGTAATTACTTAATCAGTGAGTCAGTCCACAAGAAGTACCATTATTGAAAACTCCTTATTGTATACTCTTTATGAAAGTAATTCATCTAATTGCTTTGTTTAATGACATCGTCATGTGTGGGGTTTTTTTACTAAAGAAGTATAAAAAAATTAAAAAATTTCAAAATAATACACCTAAAAAATTAATTACCGAAATGGTATGCTCAGGGTGGTCACGCCACTCTGACAGGCGGCACCACCCTGACTTTTGACGGCCAACAGTGAAAAAAAACACTAAAAACAAAAAAAAAAGCTGAAAACGAAAAATAAAAATAAAAAAAAGGTCATGTGGGTGCCAGAGGCGACATTGGTGCCCAGGTGACTTTTTAGGCCGATTTGACCCCTCATGCAGAGGGGTTTTGTTTTTTTGTTTGGGGGACCATAATATATGGTCCCCAAGGCTTGAGTTTCGGGAGCAAAGAAGGAGAAGAAGAAAAGGAAAAGAAGGAGAATAAGGAAAGAAGAGAAGAAGAAGAAAGAAAAAGAAGGGGAGGAGAAGGAGAAGGAGGCCGGCAGTTAAGAGAAGAAAAAAGAAAAAGAGAAGGAGAAGAAGAGGGAAGGAAAAAGAAGGAAAAAAAAAGGTAATTTTTTTTTTATAAATTTGAGTAATTAATGTTAGTTTAAGTTATTTATTTAGTTACTATTATTATTGTTGTTGATTGATTTGGATCTAAATCAGATATAATTTTCATTTTTATTTCTTTGCAATGTGTTATTTGGTTAAGAATAGATATTAAGGTATGTTCGTATTTATTTTATATTTTCATTGAAGTAATACGCATGTTATGTGCAAAGAATGTTTTATTGTTATTATTTTATGTAATTTATTTGTTAAGTGTGTTTTAAGTTGATTAAATATATTTTTTAAATTTATTTGACTTATTATATTCTGATTATTTTAATTTTTTTTATTTTTTATGTGATGGGGGTTTTAAACCTTTTACAAAAAATAGTATAAAAAATAAAATACTAAAAAATATATTAATGAAAAAATAAAATACAAAAAAAAACTTTTTTTGGGAAAAGTGGTGCTGACGAGTTTTTTGCTAAAATAATATAAAAAATAAAATATAAAAATAGTATATTTTAAAAAATAAAATCCGAAAATAAAAAAATACGAACAATGTGCCAAAGTCAGGGTTATTTATTAAATTAATATAAAAAACTTAAATAATACATTTGAAACATTTTTTGCTAAAATCATATTAAAAAATACGAAAATAATATATTTTAAAAATAATATACGAAAAAAAATACGAATAAAGTGCTAAAATCAGGGTTATTTATTAAAAAATATAAAAACACTTATATAATACATTTGAAACATTATGTACTAAAATAATATAAAGAAATAAAATACGAAAATAATATATTTTAAAAAATAAGATACAAAAATAAAAAAAAATACGAAGAAAGTGCCAAAATCAGTATTATTTATTAAATTAATATAAAAAACACTTAAGTAATACATTTGAAACATTTCTTGCTAAAATAATATAAAAATAAAATACAAAAATAATATATTTTAAAAATAATATACGAAAATAAAAAATACGAATAAAGTGCTAAAATCTGGGTTATTTATTAAAAAATATAAAAAACACTTAAATAATGCATTTGAAACATTATGTACTAAAATAATATAAAGAAATAAAATACGAAAATAATATATTTTAAAAAATAAGATACAAAAATAAAAAAATACGAAGAAAGTGCCAAAATCAGTATTATTTATTAAATTAATATAAAAAACACTTAAGTAATACATTTGAAACATTTCTTGCTAAAATAATATAAAAATAAAATACGAAAATAATATATTTTAAAAATAATATACGAAAATAAAAAATACGAATAAAGTGCTAAAATCAGGGTTATTTATTAAAAAATATAAAAAACACTTAAATAATGCATTTGAAACATTATGTACTAAAATAATATAAAGAAATAAAATACGAAAATAATATATTTTAAAAAATAAGATACGAAAATAAAAAAATACGAAAAAAAGTGCAAAAATTAGGGTTATTTATTAAATTAATATAAAAAAACTTAAGTAATACATTTGAAACATTTTTTGCTAAAATAATATAAAAAATAAAATACAAAAATAATATATTTTAAAAAATAATATACGAAAATAAAAAATACGAATAAAGTGCTAAAATTAGGGTTATTTATTAAAAAAATATAAAAAAACACTTAAATAATACATTTGAAACATTATGTACTAAAATAATATAAAGAAATAAAATACGAAAATAATATATTTTAAAAAATAAGATACGAAAATAAAAAAAATACGAAGAAAGTGCCAAAATCAGGGTTATTTATTAAATTAATATAAAAAACACTTACATAACACATTTGAAACATTTTTTCCTAAAATAATATAAAAATAAAATACGAAAATAATATATTTTAAAAAATAATATACGAAAATAAAAAATACGAATAAAGTGCTAAAATTAGGGTTATTTATTAAAAAATATAAAAAACACTTAAATAATACATTTGAAACATTATGTACTAAAATAGTATAAAGAAATAAAATACGAAAATAATATATTTTAAAAAATAAGATACGAAAATAAAAAAATACGAAGAAAGTGCCAAAATCAGGGTTATTTATTAAATTAATATAAAAAACACTTAAGGTAATACATTTGAAACATTTTTTGTTAAAATAATATAAAAAATAATATATAAAAATAATATATTTTAGAAAATAATATACGAAAATAAAAAATACGAATAAAGTGCTAAAATCTGGGTTATTTATTAAAAAATATAAAAAAACACTTAAATAATACATTTGAAACATTATGTACTAAAATAATATAAAGAAATAAAATACGAAAATAATATATTTTAAAAAATAAGATACAAAAATAAAAAATACGAAGAAAGTGCCAAAATCAGGGTTATTTATTAAATTAATATAAAAAAACACTTACATAATACATTTGAAACATTTTTTGCTAAAATAATATAAAAAAATAAAATACAATAATAATATATTTTAAAAAACAATATACGAAAATATTTTACTTATTATAATTTTAAAACAATAATAAAAATATTTGTATTTAAGTTGGATATATTTAATTTTTTAATGTAGTATAGCAAAAAAAATATGTTGTCGAAAAAATTGTTTGCTATTTTTTTTGTAAGTTATTCTAATAAATATTTAAAATCTATCAAACATTAAAATTAATAACCGAAATTTATTTTGAAATTGCAGGCATCGCAATGGCTTCATTGATCAATAAGGAACTTTCTCACATATGTGACACAGTTAATAATACGGTAATATATTGTTATTTATTAACCAAGGGTTCCATTAAAAAAAGATCTACGTAATTTAAGGAAATAAATTATGTTATTATAACTATTTTCTGTAATTTAACACTGTCAGGACTCGTACCGCATATTAAGGGGCCGGGTGAATGGTGTAGGATATTCCCCGGATGCACGACTGATGCCCTACTTGGAGCTAGCTGGATTCGGGTCAGCAACATTGACCCGGACGTTCGATTTGCAGTATGATTTAATATCCGCATTGGTCGAGTGTTGGCGACCGGAGACCCACACTTTTCATTTGCCATGTGGGGAGTGCACAGTCACTCTGGAGGATGTTGCATTACAGTTTGGGCTCCCAATCGACTGGGATGCCGCCATGGGCGTAAGTGCGATAGCTGAGCCAGCTGCACTTTATTATAGCCTACTAGGAGCCTCGCCCGGCGATGCTGAGTCTACTTTTTCGGAGTTGAAATTTACATGGCTAAAAGCCAATTTTCAGCATTTATCAGATAATACCACCGAAGAAGAGTTGGTGTGTACAGCTCGAGCGTACATTATGCATATCATAGGGGGTGTACTGATGCCCAATTCGAACAACAACAAGGTTCATCTCCAGTATTTACCTTTGTTAGCTGATCTGCGTAGTGTTCGCTCCTATAGTTGGGGTTCCGCAGTTCTGCCTATGTTGTAACGTGAGCTTTGTCGGACGACAAAGCCTGATGCTGTAGACATGGGCGGATGCCTTATATTGTTGCAATCATGGGCTCTTTATCGGATGCCATTCTCGACATCGGTTAGTCACCAACCATACGTATATCCGCTAGTTAACAGGTGATAAAATTTAACTTGTTATTAATTGACAATTTCTTTATAATGATACTATTCTAACGATATTATATTTACTTGAAAATTGTTTTCGTAGATGGAGTATTTATCCGGGTATTGGGAGGTCGTACACTGTCTCGATATATCGTATGATGATTGAACAACATGCCGGGGAAGGGGTAAGCTATTCAAATATTCGTGACATGTAATTGCTTTGTATATCTTACTCCAACCGTGTTAAATTTTAATCATGGTATTAATCGTACAGTTTATATGGATGCCATACCGTAGACCAGAAATTGCGGCTATTATAACCTTGTTTGCCTACGTTGATTCTCATTTGTGGTGCACTAACGCACCAATTATCAGTTTCAATGTAGTCGAGTGGTACCACGGGGATCGAGTACTACAACAGTTTGGTTGCGTCAGTACATCCCGGATCCGCCAATGCAGGTGGGGGAGGAGGTTCACGGCAAGAACAAGAGAGGGAGACATGGACGCATTAGGGGGTTACGCACCGGAGAAATATTGTGGTGTGGTAGAGTCTGATGGCTCGAAGATCTCAGATGGATATGCCTTCCGATTTGCGACCATCGTTAGAGTACATACAATGGTACTTTAGTATGGGGAAGTCATATTTACTTGGTGGGCAGTCGACTATAGTCCCCCCGCACGTGCAGCGATCTGGGGCATACGAGCCAGTGGACAATATAGAGCCCGATCCACAGCCAGATACCGAGCATGACCTAGAGCCAGAACCCGAGGCACAGCCGGAGGCCGAGTCCGAGCGATCGCATTCACATTCGATTGATACTTATTATCATCTGGACTTAGCGGGCAATTACTATTTCCGGGCTCGTCATCGCATTCATATTCAGCTAATACTTCTTATTATCCGGATTTGGCGGGCAATAACTATTTCCCGAGCTCGTCAGGGGGCGGATACCATTACGGGTTTGATATGTTTAGGTCGTACCGACCGCAGCACAGCACCTCTCTCGGCCCATAACCACCGTATTATAGCACTACCCCCGGCCCGTATCCACTGTAGTACTTCACTCCTACTGGATTGTATCGACAGCAGCATGGCACTCCTTCCAGATCAAGTTCATCGATGCCATTCGAGTCATATGATTTTTCTTCTATGTATCAGACACCCTCACCTACAACTGAAGAGGATGTTGGTCATCGCAATCACCCACAACGTGAACGTCGACCTCCGCAGAAATATACCCCTAGGACCACACCATCGAACCATCAATTTTAGGGGTTTCTTGGGTTTTGATATTAAAAAGTTTGTATTTTTTTGTATATATTTAATCAGATTAATTGGAACTTTGAAACGTGGAACAAAATTTGACCATAACGTAAATTAGATTAATTTGGACATTTTTTAATATTAAAACACTAAAACTTGTAACAAACTTAGTCTTGTAATATAAATTGGAACAAACTTTAAATACATTACAACATTAATCTAATTGGAACATTAATTAAATTGGAACATACTATTACCGGTATATATAGAGATTTCATAGATGTATGAAATAAATGATACATATGTAGTTATATATGCAAGTTGAGTAAATGTAAACTCAACCATTACCTTGTTTGTATATGTGACTAATTCATTGATTGAGTGTAGGTAATTGGTAAAAATTACCTTGATCGATGGAATGTTTGGTTATTTGTGCTTCATGAAATTGAATGATGATTATATTAAGTTTTATTGTGGAATTGAGCATGGGATCCATGAAATGGTGAGTTCATGATTAGTTGAAAATGATATTATGATAAATATCATTATATTGTACAAAAATAGTTTGGACAGTAGCAGTAGTCTGACTTTGAAAATTCAATTAAAATTGTAGAAATTGAATTAAAGGCTGGATAAAATATGGAATTAAAGATTATTGAGTCCAGTTTCACATATAAGAAACGGTGTAAGTAAAAGAATTTCATATTATGAGATATACGACCAATAGTCTCTGTAACTCGAAACGTTTCAAGGTGTCGTAAATATATTTCTACATTCATTGACCTCACCATCTGATGGTTTGCAACCATTGCATCCCTGACATCTTCAACAAACACGTGTCCCGCCTCAATCTGGTTAACTTGTTACTTACCCATTCTTAACATAAAAGCAGCCAACCTGTAGAATGTAGCCGAGAAGGCTGTTGAAATCGGAAGATGTCGTATTTTCAACAATACAGCGTTGACCCCCTCCACTAAGTTTGTGGTCATTTGACCATAACGAAAGCCCTTGTCAAAACTTTGAGTCAATTGCCACGGCTCCATAGTACCCAACCACTATCAGAAAGATATATTCGTTTGACCCTCCGTGTCACTCTCAAGTTGATTCATTCTTTAGTGAAAAATGTGTGGCTCTAGCTCGTACGCTGTATATGTATTAAGAAAAAATAAGTTACAGTATTGCCCTAAAAACTTATATTGAAAAGATAAGGCAATCATTTACCCATTTTCACAAATTGTCTCTTCCAGTCTGCATTTTTATAATCTCTAATGAAGTTAGCTGCGATGTGACGGATGCAGTAAACGGATCTCCATGGTACACCGGAACGTCTAATGGTGGCAATTAATCATTTTCCTCTATCAGAGATAATGCAAATATTATCGTTGCTAATAACATACCTCCACAGGTTGGTAAGGAAGAATTCTCACGATTCCATGTTCTCCTTATCTACAATGGCAAATGCTATCGGGAGCACGTTCCTGTTGCCGTCTTGAGCAACCGCAAGAAGTAAGATCTGTGTATATTTTTCTTATAGCCAGGTTCCATCCACTTGCACAAATGGCTTGCAGTGGGGAAATGCGCGCACACATAGATCAAACGTTCAGAACATTCGATGGAAAATTCTTTTTCCCTAACTGTAGTTAGTCATCCGGGCCGTAATAAGGTCGTGTTTGTAACTCAATGACGGTCACTGGTACGTACTCCCGTATAGCGGCTATCCATCCCTGTAGCTCGTTATACGATGCATTAAAATCCCCATAATATTGCTCCATTGCCATCTGTTATCCATGCCTTTCGATATGACACTCGATACTGAAATCGTGCTTGTATTTCGACAATCAGTGCCGAAACTTTAATGGTCGGCATGTCCTTCACTATTGGCATGATATACGTACAGATAGTTTTAGAATCAAGTTTTCGATGATCTTCTATCATACGTGTTGATGTGCATGTGTGAGGCCCAACAAATTTGCATATCTCCCACATCTGAGAATTTTGAATAAATGCAGCTCGTACTCGCCAATTGCAGCCTTCCGTCGACTTCCAACACTCCCCAATATATAATGTCAGTTTAGACACTGCAACTTTGTAATCTACTGATATATTCATGCTATACCGCTTAATATCAAATACGCACTCTTCTTTACTTTCGAATCTCTGGCCGACGAATAACTCCTCAGGATCAGAATTTACAGCCAGTCGGTGAGCAGGAAGTATTTTAGGGTACTCTGGAAACTCGACTATATGCGCCGCGTCAGGGTCTATGAGCGACATGTGTGGCCCAGGATTATTGTGAATCACAACACGTCGCATCTGGTTCCCGACTGAAGACGCGTTAATGTTTCCATCGTCATTCACGTCTTCATCATCAATATCATCGGGGACATCGTTCACATCGAGATCACTATCACTATCGACCTCTTGATAACAAGGATCACTACTATCGTAACCATCATCACCAACCACATCTATATCGGGTGTAACATTAATATCGATATCGATCCCACGTATAGTCGATTCACTATCAATGTACGATATTGGAGCCACCATGCATGGTTCTTGAGCTCTATGTTCTTCCTCATATGCAGTGAGCTTCATTTTCCTCCATACCGGCTAACTCAGCAAATAAGTGAATCGGTGCATTTTTGTCACTCCCATTCCCACAGTAAAGAGCGATCATTGTCTCAACGTCTTCGTCGTCTACAAGTTCCATTTCAGTGAATTTGATTGGATCTGTCGAAATTGGAAACTTGTAGAAAAGTTTCGAGATCCTTCTCCCACAACGTTTAAAAATTTTTGCATTAATTCTTCCCTTCATATCATCCAACGAGACATTTCTATTAAATCTCATTGCTATTTGTTGCCGACATTCAAATATGCATCCAACGGTTGTTGTCAAGATAATTCCATCGAAATAAACGTATACGAAAAACTGATTATCATCTTTAATGCTCAATCTGTTAAAAAATAAACAAACTTTCTCAAAAAAAATTCAAAAACCAAATAAACAACTTAAATAAAAAAAATTAATTAATCAATATGCAATTTTTTTCATTCATAAGCTCATAGTTTTTCAGTTCTCATTTTATACATAAACAACATTTATCTTTACATTTAACCATTTAAATTTAGTTCTATGTTTTCTTCCATCTCCGACCCTGTATCTTCCTCTGGGAAATACTGTACAATCCAATTTAGATATTCTTGATTCTCTTCATATTCATCTTCTACAATACAATTTGACAATTCCTCGGGATCTTCTTCCTCTTCAATTTTTATAACGGGTATTGAAATTAGAAATTCTCTTGGTAATTTTCTAACATCTAATTTATCCATCCATGATATGTCAATCACATTTTGCTTCCCAATCAACTTTCGTGAACCTATACTTTGTCTCGCTATTTTCCTTGCTCCATAAGAGATTATAAACTTTACGAAGCATATAACTAGATTCCAATAGGTTCGTGGTACCAATGTCTTCCAAAGTTGGTCTAAAATGATTTGATGTTCCCGTTCTATTAATGTCCCTCTAAGGGTTAAGTATTGAACTTTATTTTTCCTAATCATTTCATGACCTTTCCACAACATTTCTTGCATCTTTTTATTTACTGTGATAACGTGTTGAACAATATCTTCTTCTAGTTTCATTCTGTAATCTTGCACTTCTCTCATCATCTTATCAACTTTCTCCCTTTGTGCTGAAGTTGTTATTTCATCAGGCAATACCAAATATGTTGCCATTTCTAACAATATTTATATATAACATGCCAAATAAATGTCATAAATATTATCTAATCAACCTAAAAAGGGTTTTTTACCCTAATAATATAAAAAATAAGATAAAATAGCAAAATAGGTTGTTTGAAAGATTAAGTGCCAAAAATGGTACTTAATCTTTCAAACAACCTATTTTGCTATTTTATCTTATTTTTTGTATTATCAGGGTAAAAAACCCACCTAAAACACATATAATAAATAAGTTACATAAAAAATAATACATTCTTTACATAACATAAATAGGCCTTTTTAGGGTTTTTTTTACAAAATTAATATAAATCAACAACAATAATAACTAACAATAATTAGGGTTTTTTACTAACAATAATAATAAGGAATTTTTACTAACAATAATAATAACTAACAGCAAAAAATAATAAAAATCAACAATAATAATAACAACAACAACACAATAACAATATAAAAATCCATTATTTAAAAAAATTTATACCTTCTTTTTTCCTTCTCCTTCTTTTCCTTCTCTTCTCCTTTCTTTCCCTTTATTTTCTTCTCATTGCTGCTGCTTCTTGGTCCCAGAGTTGCTGATTCTACGTGCTTATATAGTGTTTAGGTGCCGCCTGTGGGACCCACACCACTAGTGCCGCCTCTGGCACCCACATGACCTGTTTTTTATTTTTTTTTCATTTTCAGTTTTTTTTCTTTTTCAGCCTTTTTTTTTCACTGTTGGCTGTCAGAAGTCAAGGTGGTACCGCCTATCAGAGTGGCATGATCACCCTGACCATACCATTTCGGTAATTAGTTTTTTAGGTGTATTATTTTAGAATTTTTTAATTTTTTTGTACTTCTTTAGTAAAAAACCCTCCTGTGTGTTACCCTTATATGATATCTTTTATTCCTTTAAGTTAAATTCGTTCACTCAATACAATCCTATTTTATCTTATTGTCACAATTGTGTCTTATTAATGATTAATATGATCACTGTCAACAAATGACTGTAATAAATTGTTAGTTCGAGAACAAGCAACCCGTGGCCACGTTACATATTTATCAATTCACACAATGTCAACGAGAGGATACCGTTAACTCTTTAATTGAGATATGAATTCCACTGTTGCTAGTAAAGCCATGCCATATACAAGACATGTACCCAACATACCAGCTATAGGCTCGATCGTCTTTAGAGCATAAGCCTCTACTTATATCAAAGCACATGAGTTACATATGCATGGTTAGTGACTAACTCAGGATTTAGGTAAATCACACCATGAATGTCACAAGTGAATTAATTTACAAATAGATTCAGAATTAATTCATCTTGGGTCTAGCCTAATGTATCATTCTACTAATGAATACATCTATGTCTTCACTCATGGAGTCAACTGTTCCGATAGCCAAGACTGGTCATCTCCCCAATTGGAATTATAGATGACATAATAATTCTTCTCAGTATTTGAATCAAATGCTCACTTTGATTCTTTTATGGGATTACGGACTCATTTAGATTATCTATTAAAGTAAATTGTCTTTCTCGCAATATAAACGTTCTTACAATGTCGCTTATCTTTAGTTTGAACTTAGACAATCAATGAACTAATATACGCTTGTCACAATTTCGCTATGCATGCAAAATATGAAAGACAAAATATACAAAAGAAATAATAGTAAAATGTGAAATTAACGTTATTTATTTATTAATCATTCAAATATATAGAAAACAGTTACATGTTTACTATAATATAGACACATTTCCCAAAACAAAGTTCTTGTATTATTTTGAGATTTATCCAATTTTTAAAATAAATGAATCTCTCATGTGAGATAAGGAATATAGATCAAAAGTCCTATAAGAGTTTATTTAGGTGTTAAAAAATATAAAACGTGTGGACTAAACTGACATATGTGTGATAAAGGAACCGTGTTCAAATTTTTAATTAACATTAGTTTCGAGTTTGGTTCCTGAACAACTCCTACCCTTACCTCTTATATATATAAAGTGATGAAGTTTTTTTTTTTAGTGTTTAATACACTAATAATTTAACTCCACAAATAGGTTTCAAATATGGCTACATATCTAATTCTTTTTCGTTGCCTAATTTTTTCAATATTTTTACTATATCTTAAGGTAGAGTTTGGTGCTTTCCCGTGTTATGATTTCAATGGAATGTGATTGTTGGGAATGCGATTACTGGAAATATTACTTTACAACTTTTGGTATACGTCTGAATGTATTGATTAAAATCTCAAGAAAGTTACATTATCATGTTTGGTTCACTAAGCACTTCCTTAGAAATGTAATGATAATTTACAAAATTACCTTTATTTAATAAAAGATAATATTTATGTATTTAAATTTTATCATAAACTTTATTCTTAACAAATATTTTATTTAAATATTTAATAATAAAATTTGATTAATAATTTTTAAATTATTTTTTAATTTATAATTTTAATTAAAAGAAAAATTGTTTCAAATTTGTCTTCTTATATATTTTTCTAAATATAATAAGGCACATATAAAATTAAGTATATATAAAAATAAATTTATATATCAATAGATTAATAATGCATTCAACTCAAATAATAAAATACTTTGTTATACTTCTTTTACTGGGGATACGTGACAACACAACAAACTATACAGAAGATGCTCCTCCATTTGCTATATGTCGGACAGTCGCTCGAATATCAATGGCCTGGAAGGTTTGATCCCATCCAACCTCCTTCCAACTTCCTCGGCACCTACTTCTCTATTTAGAACATGACTCTCTAGGCCATTAAACTTCATGTGAGCTTAACCACTCAGCACCATGGTTTAGAAGAAATAACAGAATCCGTCCCATCACAAACATTCTCCCCATGTGTATTGCAATTATAGTCTGATAGTAGGTTCATCACATCAATGCCAACAACCACAAAACTTTCTCTATAAATACTCCCACCATGATGAAGAAAGGATGGACCCTCAAGCATTTAAGCTTCTTTACCGCCCTTAACATACTCCTTCACAACCTCAACCTTTTTACTCTCCTCTTCTGGCTCTCCACTCAACTAGGATGAATTGACCTTTGCCAGCACCATCACATACTCTTTCATATCTCATCCCTTGTTGATACCCAACATATCTACATACTTAGATTAATCTCATTAAATGAATAGTGTTAAACTCAAATAATTTAATCGAATTAAAATTTCTTTGAAACAAAAGTACAAATATATTTTTTTCATTCTTTTAGGAAAGTAGATATGACAAAGGAAAATAAGTCATAAAGAGGGTTGCCTATAAAAGACGAAAATGCTAGCTAGCCAGACGTCGATTTGTCTAAATAATGTAAATTAATAGAATAAAGTTGTTGGAATAAACTGGAATGTTGGTGGACGTGGAGTGAGCCCAAATGGGTTTTCAACTTTTTGGTTCTTTGCATTTAGCTTTAATTACAACTTTTCCGCATGCTCATTCATTACATTTACAAGTTAAAATGCAGTGACAATTTTTTTTAATCAAATAAAGTCTTAATACTACAAATCATTATTTAAGATAAAAAGTTTTTTGTCCATTAATTTTGAGTTCGATTAATATTAATATTATTATTACCATAGGAGGATATAAGTTTGAATGTATTAAAACGCATTATTTTACTATTTAAAGGTTGAGAGAGATTATTAATAATTTTAAGTATTATATAAAAAAATAAAAATAATAAAAAGAGATTAATTTTTATAATAAAAGGGTAATAGTTTACCTAAAACTTTGAAATGGTTTTATTTTTATATTATTTTGTTAGGAAATGAGAATTAAAAATTACTAAAGATTAATGGTCACCTTTTTCTTTGGTTATATATCTTGAGATCACTACAAGTTATAAATCATTTTGGGGTCCATAAATCTAAAGACAGGAGATTAATTTTATTCTTGTTTACTTTTATTTTCCCTTTTTAATGCCTATTATATTTTTTTATTGATTTTATTGGAAAACTAAATTTATTTTTTTTTCATTTAACGTTAAATAACTCTTTTTAATTTTTTTAGTTTCTATTTAAATTAGCATTATATATATATTAATTAGTGAACTAATGTGCAAACGGAAAAAGAAAACTGAGAGATTTGATATTGTTGATTTTTTTTTTTAATTAAGGTGTAGTCTTAAGCAAAAGTTGATTTGTATTAAAGGTTTATTTGAATAAATACTGAACGTTAATGAATTTTTAAATTGAACTGAAGTTAGAATTTGTTTGATCCAAGCAAACAAATATTTTGTAGGTTATTTTAATGTAATGAAAATATGAAAAATATATGGTGGATTTATGGTTTATTAGCCAATATCATACCAACTATTTTGTCTATGAGACAACATAAAAATATGTACAAGATTATTCCAAAATTCTTGCACCATGAATATTTTAGTTGAAGAGAACTAAAAAAGAAGAAGAAATAATATATACGGTACATTAGAGGGTAAATGATATATATATTATTTGATTTTAACTCAAAAATTCAAATTAGCTCAATCATTATTGAGTTGCATTTCAAAAGCAACTTAATTTATAGTAAAATGTTCAAAAATTATAATAGTTTAATGTATTTTTTTAAAAAAAAATTGAGGGTTTAATTAAAAATTTTGTAAAATCAATGAGAATTTTTAAAAAAAAATCTAAAAAATCAAAGTTTTGAAGGGGTGAAAGCCCCTAGGCCCTCAAAAGGATCCTCCTTTGGCTTGAAACTTTAAAAAAGTTTATTAGATATTGGACATTTCAATTTAAATTCAAATTCAAGCTTTGAGCTTGAGTCTAAATAAGCTCTTTTTTTACTAAGAAAACAAGTGTAGAATGTTAGATACCTATAAACGATAATATCTTTAAATATTTTTATATAAAAAAAAAATCTTTAACTTTTGATGTTGAGTGTATACTTTTAACAAGTCATGTATATTTACTACTTAAAAATGTGTAATATAATGTAACATTAATGGGCAATATTTACGAGCTAAATATCTTTCAATTTAGAAGGCATAAACTTTGGCATTAATGTGCTACAAAAATTGTCTTCTTTCTTTGAAGCTATAAATTTTCTTCTTTTAACGACACAAAACTAATCAGCAGCATTAAACGGGTTTTGAAAAGTATTTTAATGAAACAGTCATAATCAACTATTAATATGCATTAATTTATTTGATTAAAAGATAATTTAAACGAAATAGTGTTGTATATAATAACAATCATTAGAATTCTTAAATAAAAAAAAACAAATTTAAGAATTAAAAATTAATCTATCTCAGCAATTGAGTCTTAGTTCGATTGATATCAGTATTTTGTATTTATTTTTTTCATCAACCAATAAAAAAAAATTCTCAAATTTTTTGAGAAAATACGCTTCAACTTTTTTTGGGAAAGAAAAATAAATACCAAATACTCAACTTGTTTAATCTTGATTGTCTTTAATCTCTTGCTTTCGATTCCATTGTAAATCTACTTTCATTTTTTTCTGAAATTATTCAAAAGAAAATTCAGCCTAAAACTTGTATTAGAGGGTGAAAAGAATATATATATATATTTTTGAATGTTGTGCTCTTTATTTTAGTGAAATAGTTAACTTAATTTTATTTATTTCAATCTAAAAATTAATTTTCGTGATTCTCATTTTAAGAATTATTGTCACAATTATACCTATCACACTTAATAAAAAACTAATACAAAAAAAAATCAAACGAGTTTAAACAATTCAACTTTATGTTGGATTGGATTCAGCTTTAAAAACTAAAATTTAATCTTAAAATTTGTAATCTTGAACTATGAATATTTTTGAATCACAAATTTATTATTTACTGATATTTTAAAAATTAAAAAATAGTTAAAAGATTATCCAGTACAGTAAAAGAGTTTTGCTGGAAACCAAAAAAAAATGAGATGATACACTGTATAATTTTAAAGAACGTTGGTAGGTTAGGTGAAATTTGGATCATAGAAACCGGAAAGAGTAACCAACCACCAAATTAATAGTAACACATTGCCATTTATTTTCAATGTCCCTACTTTCCTACAAATTAAATAATAAGTCTCCTCATATTGCAGTAAATTATTAAAAAGGTAGAAATATTTTCAAAGAAACAAAGAGGGAAAAAGTGGGTTGTCATGAAAAAGTAGGTTGGGTTGGGCGGTCCCTAACACATGCAAAATTTTATTGCAACTTTGGTGCAGTGGAAATGAGATGCGAGAGGATCCTGGATTTGTTGGCCCACCTAGTCTGTTTTGCATTCATTTACGGGTTCACGTCTAATCGAGTCGAGTTGAATTGAATTAAAAAATTTTAAGTTAATTTAATAAATTTTATTATTTATACTCAATATTTATTTTATATGGACCGATTATTTAATTAATAGACAAAGTATAAGATTACTTAATTGTATAAATAATATAATGATTTTGCCTTTTAATTTAATGAGTAAATATTTATCAAAACGATATAGTTTTATCTTTTCTTATTTAGATTTTCAGATAACTTGAATTGTATAATTCATATTCTAGTTAAATTAAAAAATTATTTTTTTTATTCAACATAATCCGAATAACTCAAACTACTTAATTCAAATTTTAAATTTTTTATCAAGTTTTTCAAATCGAATTAAATTTTGTTCACCCCTAGCTTCACTCACTTGGGGTTAAGATCTTTTCATCAATATCAAGTTTGGGGTCAAGATCTTTTGTTACTTTATTATTTCCAGTTTAGTAATGCTGTAACAAATATAGTCTTTGGTTTCATTAATGTTTTTTGAAATAGGTTGGACAGGTCGGTCGAATCAGTTGATGTATCAATTTGATAAGGAAATTTGAATCGATTGACTTGAGAATCAGTACAAACCAAATGAATTAGATGGTTGAACCAAAATTTTTCAATTTTATTAGTTTTTTAAATTTTTAATAATATTTTAATTGAATCAATTGAACTCGCGAACTAGTGATTTGACCGATCCAACTAGTGGTTCAATTTAAAAAACATTGATTTATACTTTCTATTAGTTAGATTAAAAGCTTAAATTAAGGTTCAATCTTTTAAGATTGCTCACATTAGATTCAAATATTTCAAAATAAATATATAAAGGTTAATCATTTATGAAAGCACTCAAATAAGCGCTTCTCATGTAAAAATTTTACATAGAATACATGGCAATTGAATTGAACATTACTCTAAATGCTGAATTATAATTTGATAATTGAGTTTACGCTGTTGTTAATGTGATTCCAATGCTATTTTTTAGTCTAATTTAATATCTATATTTAACAAAAAAATAGATATTTCGACACCGGTAGGAGTCAAAGAAAAAAAATCAAAATATTAAGCTAAATTTAACACCAATAAAAGTCGATAAATAAGGCAGAACTCAAAATCCGTGAGCGTCAAATGTCTCAAGTCATATTTGTAAGCCGAATTTCTCTTTTATTGTCTCATTCCCGATATTGAAGAAATTCAATTGTCAAAACCCTATACTAAAATAATTAAAATAAAAAAATTTGGTTCTTAAATTATGTGACTACCTTTCAGTTTTGCTACTGTAGTTTGACTTTTTTTTTAAAGCTTTATATTGGAATTTTTTTATACAATTATAAGTGTTTTTATTTATTTTACAGTTTAATATAATCTTGTTCAGATCGAAATAATATTCAAGTAAAGTTTTTCTGACAATGTGAATTTCAGGATTTGATCTTGATCCAAATACTTAAAAAAATCTACTCCCATTTCTTCTAACCACTTATTAATAGACATAATATTTTAAATAAACACCATCTGAAATTGTTTAAATTGTTATTTCATTAATTAATTTTATCTAAATTTAATTGTAAAAACATTAATATAATTTTTGAAATATATTAGTATTCTTTAGATAAAATACTTTTTACTTATTAAACTTTTTTTAATTGAATATGGCATTTAACTTATTAACAAATAGCGTTCATCCCATTATAAAGTTACAAGATTGAGCATGATAATTTAGATGGACGCATATGTAATTGAGTGTGTGAGTTCTTCAATCGTCCCATGACTCTTTAGCAATAAGATTATGAATTGTTTTATGCTTTACGTAATAGTTGTTAAGTGTTTTGTTTGCATCCCTATCTTATTATTATCATCCTTTTTTCTTTTGTCTCGAGAAAGAATCATCTATTCTCTTAATTTGTAATATGTGTTAAAATAAACAAACAAATAAAATTATCTACCCAATAACTTTGATTTTAAAATTTAGAATTTAAATGATAATTTAATATAATAAAGATAAAATTAATTTTTAAATTCATCAAAATTGAAATTCTTATTTGAGGAGTTTGAAAATGAACTCTAGAGAATAAACTGACAAAAAAATTTGCTTCTCAACTTTACTACTCTCTATGGCAGTTGTTATATTTTATGTAAAATATTTTCGATTTTATAATTATTTAAAAAATATTATTCATTCTTTCAGAAAATTTATCCATTAAATTTTTAAATTTTATTTTTGATGAAGTAGTTTATATATATTATAATATTTAATTAACTAAAATATTTAGAATAACTAAGATTAATGTTTAAAAAATTAACCCAAAAAAAAGTCATTTGTAAGGAAAAAAAAAAAGAAATACTGTATTAAATAAACTATCATACTTTTTATACCTTAGCATCAATAATTGAAATATAATATTATTTTTTGATAATTACATTTTTAGTAATCGTATTCTTTAAATATTATGTTTTTTGGAAGGGTAAGTTATATGGTTGGTAATCTAACTTTCATAAATGTTTATCTAAGGCATCAGAAATAAAAAATTTGCAATATGAGTATTACCATTACATTTTTTGTCATTTTAGTCACTACCATTACATACTTTAGTCATTCTAGTCACCGGTTCTTAATTTATCATTACATGCATTCATTTTAGTCACTTAATTTTAGTAAATTTTCATTTTGATCGCTTATTTTATTTTCTCAGAAGAAAATCTGAGCTTTATAGGGAATTGTGTTATTTAGTAAATTTTAGTAAAGTTTTCTTACAAAACCTTATATTTTTCTCTTTTATTGAAAAAACTAAAATTAATTGTAAAAAAAAACAAAGGAAATAAAAAAGATAAAATAACTTTTCCTATAAAAATTTAGGTAAACCACATTTTTTATTTTTATCAACAAACTAAAATTAATTCTAAAAAAAGGAAAAAAAAGAAGATAAAAGATAAATTATTTTTCTTGTAAATCTCAAGTTTTTCTTATAAAAGTTAAGATAATTTCTCTGTAAAACCCTAGGTTTTCTCCTTCCTTTTACGGAGAAGAAAAGTGAAATTAATTTTAAATAGGTAAAAATAAAGGAATTTTTTTTAAAAAAAATTATTTTTTCTAACCCAGATTTTCTTGTCACTAAAAAAATAAAATTAATTCTTAAAAAACATAAAAGAAAAGAAAATGATAAAATAAGTGACCAAAATAAAAATTTACTAAAATTGAATGATTAAAATGAGTGTACGTAATGAAAAATTAATGATGAGTAACTAAAATGATAAAAAAGATGTAATGGTAGAGTCCATACTAAAAAAAATTATTTTTAGTGCCTGAAATAAAATTTTATAAGAATTGCGTGACAAACTATGGAATTTACCCTTTATTGAAAGCTTCGCATAAAATTACCTTTATGAAGACGTTGCCTCTTACGTCAGATTAGAAAAAAGGATTACTGTTTTATATTAATTCAAAATTTTGTGGCAGTAATATTTTAAGCATTTGAATTATGGTATACTTTACCTATATTGTCCGAAAAGAAAACAAGAAATTTGTGCCCACTTTCCTTTTTCAATTTTACAGTAGAGGAATGGCAAAATATAACCTATATCTTCAAAACTTTTTGGTCCTATTCATATCGATACACAATCATTTTCTAACATTAGTGGGGCAGCTTGAGGACCCTGTTTTTTAGGCTGTGTAGTCCAGAGAAGAGAAAGACCTTAGCTTCCCTCGGTCTCTTTTGCCTCTTCCATCATTAAGAGAGGGAAGTTTATAAAATCTCTAATTGTCTCTCTACATTCTATTTCTGGCGCCATTTCAAGCAAACCTGTCTTTGTTTCAAACCTTTTTTTTTTTTTTTGGGGGGGGGTCCTTCTCTCCAGCTTCCCAACTCCTAACTTTCTGTTCCTTTAAGAAGAGCCTCTTTTGGGTTTGCCACTTTCAAGAAACACATGGAAGAAAAGTTGAGCACGATGCCTATGTCACTAGGCAACTCTGACACTAACTCACCTCATCTGCCACTGGGTAGCCTGGTATTATCTCAAGTCATGAACATGGACTTGGAGAGAAACCTCGATAATGCAGCAACAGGCGAGGGAGCCACAACAAGTACCACAGCAACAACAGTTCCAGGACCAAGTGGAGGTGGGGTTGATTCTTTAGGAAAGAAAAGGAGAGGGAGGCCAAGAAAATATGATGCAGATGGGAACCTTAGGTTACCATATAAATTAGTGACGACTTCTCCTACTGACTTCTCCTCTTCCAAGAGAGGTAGAGGCAAGCCTCCTGCTTCTACCAAGTGCCACCTTCTAGCTTCTATAGGTAAGTTAAGTTCAAGGAAGTCTTTTTGGCTCTTCTGTAGCTCCAAGGAAACTTCTTTTTGGTTCCAGAGAAAGTGCAGATATTAATATATTGTAACTGTTTGCATGTCAGATATTAATATATTGTAATTGTTTGCATGTCTTTTTGTCATTTTCTTTCGGGGGTACATAGTATTCAATTCAACTTGCATGCTGAGGAAAAATAAAAATATAATCTTGAATTTGAGCAAGAAATATAATATAGCCTTAAAGACTTGCCCTTTTTGGTACTGTTCTTTTCTCTAAGTCTCTCCCAACACATTATTGGTAGTTGATTCATGCTTAAGGAATTGTATATTGAAGAATAAATAAGACTGGATTTTTCACATTAACTTCAAATTTGACGAAAAGAAAAGCTAATAATATATAGGAACTTGGTTTTTGCTTCTCATTGTTCCCTCTTGAATACTGCTAGAAATTAAAGCTAATAATATATAGGAACTTGGTTT
This sequence comes from Gossypium hirsutum, assembly GCF_007990345.1. Lineage (NCBI taxonomy): Eukaryota > Viridiplantae > Streptophyta > Magnoliopsida > Malvales > Malvaceae > Gossypium > Gossypium hirsutum. The sequence goes on from NC_053432.1 coordinate 72,963,367, forward strand.
TTGCTTCTCATTGTTTCCTCTTGAATACTGCTAGAAGTTAAGAGATTTGATTATGATCAATTTTTGGTGAATTTCGGGCTTTTATTTTCATTAATTAATCAATCCCTATTGCTTTGGACATTAATTAGGAAAGAAATAGAAACTGACCCATGTATATTATATCTTAAATATGGACAGTTGAGTTGTTTGCTAGCACAGCTGGTGGGGACTTTACGCCACATGTGGTCACAGTAAACACTGGGGAGGTAATGTTCCGAGATTAGAAAACATGAGAATTGCTAATTGAGATAATTTGGGTATAAATAAACAGATTTTTGAATCCTCCAAATGTCTTCAATTTGCATGATGGGAAAACATTGCTTTATTGAATGTTGCAGGATGTTGCAGGCAATATTCTTTCATTTTCTCAAAAGGGACCTCGTGGGATTTGTGTTCTGTCAGCAAATGGAGCTGTTTCCACTGTTTGTATTCGACAACCTGGTTCATCTGGTGGTATTTTAACATACGAGGCATGAATATTTCTACCTTAGTTTATATCTTGTCCTTTACGGTTTCCAGCATTTGGTTTTAATTAATTAAGGGTTTATACTTCTCATGCTGCCTGCAATGATTTCCTTTAGTTTTATTTTTAGTTATTTATATAATAAATCTTCTGTTTTTGAACTGTAGCAGTTTGAGATAAAACTTTAAATTACAATGCAGGGACGGTTTGAGATATTGTCCTTAACTGGGTCATTTACAGACAGTGACCGTGGTGGTGGAAAAAGTAAAACTGGTGGGTTAAGTGTTTCATTGGCCGGACCAGATGGTCGTGTAATTGGCGGTGGACTTGCAGGTTCCTTGGTGGCTGCTAGCCCAATACAAGTAAAAGTCCTTTGCTACTTTGTTAACATCATTTTTAAACAAATTTACATGCTTTGAGTGATATATATTTATATATATAGTTCCATTTTCTTTTGCTATAGGTTGTGGTAGGAAGCTTCATGCCAAACGGTTACAAAGTGCATAAAAAGAAGAATCAAGCTGAGCACACGGTGGGTACTGCGCCTTCAGCCACGGCGACAGCCGCAAGGCCAATCTCACAAGCGGAACCTGATGGTGATCTCAAGTTCTGCACGACACCCACATCCCCATTTCCAAAGGAAAGCAATGGGGAACCAAATCATACCACAATGGATAAACATACAAATGTTGGATCCTCTCATGCTGTCAGTTGGAATGGCTTGGAACCCACATCAATCCATCGGCCATACCCTGATATTAACGTGTCCCTGCCAAGTGAATAGGGATCATTTTATATATTACCAATTTCACTTCTACTTCGAAGTTTGAACACTTCTATTTTTCTCCATTTCGAGTTCAACCTTTTAGAAACTAATTTTATTCAAATTATTAGGCTTAATTAACAATTTGCCCTTTGAAATATTTCTGTTGTCCTACTTTTGGATTGAAACTTTTTTTTAATTTATTTTAGGCTTAATCTACAAATTGGTACATAAATGATACCTTTTTTCCATCTTGCACAAAAACTTTTTTCTGTCATAATTCACAAGTGTTACCTAAGTTACTTTTTTCTCTAAATTGGTAGTTTCATTAATCAAACTGATAATCTATTTTAAAAAGAGCTTAAACCACAAATTGATACTTAAACTATATTTTTTTTTCTAAAGTTAGTACCTCAACATTTTTTTATCACAAGTGATACCTAAATAATTCTTTTGTTACCCAGTTTATACCAAAATATTATATTAGTTAAAAAGAGTTCTAGTCAATAATAGATCCCACATTATATAAACTTAAAAATATATTTTAAAATTTTTTCTTTTACATTATTTATCTCTTTTTTATTTTTTCTTTCTTTTTCCTTTATAATATTTGAAAATACTAACAATGCTTAAATTTTACCTTCTCGAGGTTGAGACGTTGGTGGTTAATTATATCTTTGAACTTCATTGCCTACTTGCTTTACCTGATATATAGGATCAGAAAATTTATTTCATTGATCAAAATCAGTGTTTTTAGAACTAGATCGGGAACTGGTCAGGGCATTGGTCCAGAGATAGGGATTGAACTAATTAACTCGCGAACCAGTATAGATAGATTGAACCAAGCTTAAAAAATCATTGAACCAATTTTCTTTAAATGTTTTTATTTTATGAATTTTTAATCATTTATTTGATCGAATTTGACAAATTGATCAAAGCAAGAATTGATTGCTTGATTGCTTTGACCACCGGTCTATTCTAAAGAAAGAAAGAAATATATATATAAGATAAAATAATATTTTTGTCTTTTTTGTTACATGTCAATTTTTAATTGGATATTTTTTAAATAGACTTAACATTTTAACTAACGATTGAACTAACCAACTCGGAAAAAAATAGTTTGGGTACCACTTATGGCAAAAAAAAATTTATGTACCAAAATGGGAAAAAAACATAGTTTAGATACCAATTTATTGATTAAGCCTCTTTTAAAACAAATTTAACGATTTGATTAACGAAGGTACCAACTTGAAAAAAAAAAGTATTTAGATAACACTTATGACAAAAGAAAAAATTTAAATACCAAGATAAAAAAAATATAATTTAAATACAAATTTGTGAGTTAAACCAAAATCTAAACATATATATATAAAAACAAAAATTTATAGGGTTGTTTAAATATATAACTTTTTATTTAAGAAGAAAAGCATATTGTTACTAAATTGGTTTTCTTAATTATTTTTAGTTAAAATTCATTTATACTCCCTCTCACCTCGTATAAAAATCTAGAAAATTCTATAACAATTTAAAAAAATATATTAGAAATCGTATTATATGCATATGCGTGTGATAACCATAAGTTTTAAACACAAATGTGTTTAAAAATAATATATAATAAATAATGAAACTAATTAATAATAACACATGAAATATATATGAAGTTAAAATGAAAAAATTAGATTAAAATTGATTATCATGATGTTATCATCAATTTTGAGTCAGTGTTAAATTAACTTATGACTTCATCTTAATCAAATACATTAATATAGACTAAATTATCCTAAAATATTATAAGTTATTTTAATTACAGAAGGGTGTTTCCATAATTTCCTTAACTGAGTTGGTGACATGATTGAGTGTAGCACCAACTCAATAAAACATGTAATAAATAGTATAGATATACAATTGATGTAGGTAATTAAGTGTGTATAATAAATATTAAAATGTATAAAAAATAAAATAAAACTTTAGCTGAGTGATAAGTTAAAGTTTTATTAATTTAATTGGTTCAGGTTCAAATTTCTTCATATGTATATTTTTATTAGTTTTTAATTGCGAAAGGACGTTTTTATAATTTCCTAGTTGAGTTGGTGGCTTGGTTGATGGTGACATCAACTCATTAAAACACTTAATAATAGTATAAATATGCAATTGATGGATGTAGTAAAATGTGTATAATAAATATTGAAATGTATAACAATATTAAAATAAAGTTTTAATTGAGTAGTAAATTAAAGCTTCAATAATACAATTGGTTTGGGTTCAAATATCACTATATGAGTATTTTTATTAATTTTTTAAAATTAAAAAAATTAAATTACCCTCAAATAATATAATTTATTTTAATTATGAAATGATATTTTCGTAATTTTTTAATTAAATTGATTACCTAATTAAATGTAACACTAATTTAATAAAAATTTAATAAATAATATAGGTATATATTTATTTTTTTCAAATTATAGACAAAATATTAATTTTTAGGTTAATGAATCATCCCAGCACCGCCACCCACCAATCATCTCACCTGCCCAGCACCGCCACCCACCAATCATCTCACCTGCCAATCATCACCACACACTGATTTCCCGTGCATCGCTCAAACACAACTCAAGCCGCACGATCATCCAGCCGTTCGTCTCTCTTGTCCAGTCATTCGTACGACTCTCTTACCCTATGCAATTGTCTAAACATTGTGGACACCAGTCTGTTACAACTCCAGTTCCAACGTCCTTACTTTTATCAAATATATTCCTTTTAAATTTATATATATTTAGATTCTTTATATACATTTTTTGGGGGGGATTTTTATATATTTCTTCTACTTTTAGGATTTTTTATTTTTATTTTTGAAATTTATATATATTTGGTAAAAGAAATTTTATATATTTCTTTTATTTTTATCTTGAATTTTAATTTATTTACATGTGTAAAAAATAATATACTTATTTATAAAAAAGTGTTATAAAAAATATTTATCTCATCAACTCTTTAATTTAATATACTCAAAGCTTCGAAATGTGATTGAGAAGATATTTGTTGTTCTAAAACAATATTTCTCATATTAACAACACGATCTCAATGTAGCATAAAAAAGATTGAGCATCTTGCATACTTCATAATCTCATACCTAGATGAAATTGGGATAATTCATTGAAAAGTACATAGAGGAAGGAGATTTTGATAATCTTAAGGACACAGGCACAGATTCGGATTCAGATTTAGATGATGATGAACTCGGTTAAAAACCAACAAATGGATGATAAGAAATAATGAAGTGTATGTTAAATATTAAAGAAAGAATAATAAAATAATATAGAATACTAGAGAAATTAGATAAAGTTATATATAACGTTTATTTTTTTATTATTTAAAATTTTAGGAAATTTAGATAAACTTCAAAATCTTATATGGTATGTTAGGATCAACTATTTTCTTGGACTAATATATTATATAATATGACTTAATTTTAATATTTGTTATTCGTTTAAAATTTTTTATCATATTGATAATTTTTATAATAATTAATATTTTTTAAAAATATATTTTATGTAATTGTGTGATTACAATTTATAGTACTAAATAGGATATATAAAATTATAATATAATTACATTCTATCAATTAAATATATCTAAAAAAACTATAATTTTTTATAATTAAAAAAATATAACTACTATAATAATTATATTTTTATTTTTCCAAACATAAACCATGCAGATAAAATCTCTTCTAATAGAGACTGAGACGACAACGGTACTGCTATCAATAATTCAAAATTTGACAACACCATGTGGCAAAAGCCCAGCATAACAACGTGGCAGGCAGAACCTTCCAGCACCACGTCTCGATGTTTTCTTCAAGTACTTTTTAGTATCTGATTCTAATGTCGGAACCCGAACTATATCCACTTTCTAGTACTTTCTTTTATTTTCATTTTCCTAAACTTTCTAGTACTTTCACTGTCTATATATAAAACTCTAAACTCTAATCAAAGCCCTTGTATCACAGAAAAAAAACATTAGAAAAACGTCAATAACTTATAGACAGCAAAAAGAAGCGATAGTGAAGAAACGAAATCAGCGAAAAACAAAATGGAAGAGAAGAGAGGCTCTGCGGTGATCCGAGCAGTTAGCCACGACGAAGAGGGTCGAAAGGAAGTTGAAAGGACTAAAGTTCCCTCTCGTAAAATAGACACCATTAAGTACATAGAGAGGAAGTTGGAGGACAAAGGGGTACAAAGGCTGGAAAGACACCCGGCTGATGGGATAGGGATTGATCAGCCGCCGCCAAAGTCGGGTCGTGGAGGGAAGTACACCTGGGAAGGACCAGATGGGTTGGCGGAGAACGAGCTGATGGCGGCACCTGTTGTTCCAATAGGGTCGGAAGCGTGTAAATTATTGTACTAAAAAATCACACAAAGTTCAATTCCCAGGGAAGAGAGGTGGATCACATGGATCTCTTAAATACCAAGTCTTTCCTTAGACAGAATATCCCTTCTATAGTAATTTAATAGCACAATTAAATACTACTATTATACCCTCAAATATTGAAAGAAAAATAGGACAAGAAAGAACACAAGAGATTTAACGAGGTTCGGTAAATTATACCTACTTCCTCGGGCACTAACACCAGATGATAACTTTACTATCTCCAAAGTATTACAAACAAATAGAATTCCTTAAGAATTCTCAAATGGGAGAAGAGAGAAAGCTAAGAGAGAAATATTGGTTGGGATGGTTGAAATGAAAAATGAAAAGGCCTATTTATAGTTGAAGTTCAGGGACTAACTTGCAAATGGCCTAAAAAATTAGGGACCAAAATTGTAATTATCCCATTCAACTTTTCAACATTCGGTGCAACTTGCTCAACCTTTTTAACAAGTTGCTTCCTACCTTTGTTGACCTTTCAACAATCTCCACCTTGAAGATTTGATTAGGATAATCACATCTTCACACACTTCCTTCAACTCCCCAAATTCGATAAAGTTATCTTTTGTAGTGCCTCTAAATGCGCTCTCGAGCGCCATACACCTGTAGGTGCTCAAATTCTCAGGATGTTAATCAAGTTCAAACAATGATTAAACTTGATTGTTGTTACCACTTTGGTCATCATATCTGCGGGATTATCTGCTGTCGGAATCTTCTGAAGTAGAATTTTTCGTTTTTCAAAGACTTCCCGCACAAAGTGATATCTTACGTCGATATGCTTGGTTCTTGAATGATAGACTTGATTTTTCGCTAAATGAATAGCACTCTGACTGTCACAATATAGACTAATGTGACTTTGAACAACTCCCAAGTCTTTCAATAATCCATTAAGCCAAATAGCCTCCTTAACAGCTTCTGTAACTGCCATATACTCTGCCTCTGTAGTAGACACAGCTACTGTAGACTGTAAGGTAGACTTCCAACTCACTAGGGCTTTCGCAAGAGTAAACAGATACCCCGTAGTTGAACGACGTTTATCTAAATCACCAGCAAAGTCGGAATCAACATATCCAACTACAAACTGACCAAGTGCTTCATCCTGTTCAAAAATTAAACCAACATCTACGGTTTTTCGAAGATACCGTAGAATCCATTTCACAGCTTGCCAATGTCCTTTTCCAGGATCATGCATATACCTGCTCACAACTCCAACAGCTTGTGAAATGTCAGGCCTCGTACACACCATCGCATACATCAAACTCCCAACTGCATTAGCATATGGGACTTTCGCCATATATTCTCTTTCATCTTCAGTCTTCGGAGATAATTGAGCACTAAGTTTCAAATGAGAAGCAAGTGGGGTACTTACATGTTTTGTGTTTTCATTTACACCAAAACATTGTAATACCTTTTTCAGATATTGCTTCTGATTTAAACAGAGCTTGCCTCTCGGTCTATCTCTACTTATCTCCATGCCGAGAATCTTCTTGGCCTCACCTAGATCTTTCATCTCGAACTCTTGATTCAACTGAGCCTTCAGCTTATCTATCTCATTTTGGCTCTTCGAAGCGATTAACATATCATCAACATACAAGAGTAGATAAATGAAAGATCCGTCATGCAGCTTCTGCAAATATACACAATTGTCATATTTACTTCTTGTGTACTTCTGCCTTCTCATAAAGCTATCAAATCACTTGTACCACTGCCTCGGGGATTGCTTCAATCCATATAGCGATTTGTTCAGCTTACAAACCCAATTTCTACCACCAGCATCTGTGTATCCTTCAGGCTGAGTCATATAGATCTCCTCTTCTAACTCACCATGCAAGAAAGCCGTCTTAACATCAAGTTGAGCTAGCTCCAAATTCAACTGTGCTACCAAGGCCAACAAAATTCTAATGGAGGAATGCTTCACAACAGGGGAAAATACATCATTATAGTCAATTCCCTCCTTCTAAGCGTAGCCTTTAGCTACCAATCTTGCCTTGTAGCGAATATCCTTCTTGCTAGGAGATCCATCTTTCTTTGCGAATACCCACTTGCATCCGATTGTCCTTTTACCTTTCGGTAATTGCACCAATTCCCAAGTATTATTCTTCAGGAGAGACTGCATTTCTTCATCCATGGCGCTTTTTCATTTATCACTTTCTAAGCTTTGCATTGCTTCTTGATAAGTGATAGGAATATCATCAACAACGGGAAGGGCGTAGGCCACCATATCAGTAAATCGAGCAGGTTTACGAATTTATCTCCGTGGCCTTGCAACTGCAACTGGTTCTGGTGTACTTAGTGGTTCTTGGGTCAGAACCTCTTCAACCTCTAATTCCTCCATTGTGGCTGGAGAATTAGACTTATTAACTGGGCAAATCCCCATCTGCTCAAACTCCACCTGTTTTCGAGTACACTCCACCTGCTGTGGAGTATTGCTCGTCTGAATATCTTTATCTGCTACCTTTTTCAATGTGGCAGATTCATCAAAGGTAACATCTCTGCTACAGATCATTTTCTTTGTGCTTAAGCACCAAAGACGAAATCCCTTCACTCCAGAAGTGATTCCCATAAAGAGAGCTTTCTTTGCCCTCGGATCTAACTTTGACTCCTTCACATGGTAATATGCAGTGGATCCAAACACATGTAAGGAATCATAATCTGTAGCCGGTTTTCCAGACCATACCTCCATAGGAGTTTTTCTTTCTAATGCAGATGATGGCAAAAGATTAACAAGATGGCCAGCGTATGTCACAGCCTCAGCCCAAAATTGCTTGCCCAACCCAGCATTGGACAGCATACATCGAACTTTCTCCAGCAATGTTCGATTCATACGCTCTGCCAATCCATTCTGCTGTGGTGTATCTCTAACTGTGAAGTGTCGAACAATACCATACTCTTGGCACACATCGAAGAACGGATCACTTTTATATTCCCCTCCATTGTCCGTCCTAAGCCGCTTGATTTTCTTGCCAGTCTGGTTTTCGATCATAGTTTTCCATTTAAGAAAAACTCTAAGCACTTCATCCTTAGTTCTCATAGTATACATCCAAACTCTTCTGGAAAAGTCATCAACAAAAGTAACAAAGTAGTGTTTTCCTCCCAATGAAGGTGTCTTGGAAGGCCCCCACACATCTGAGTGAACATATTCCAAAATACCTTTTGTATTATGGATAGCAGTACCGAATTTCACTCTCTTTTGCTTTCCCAGAACACAATGCTCGCAAAATTTTAATTTGTAAGCCTTTGCACCTTTCAACAATCCTTGCTTTGCCAGAATTTGCAAGGATTTTTCGCTGGCATGTCCCAACTTCATATGCCACAACTGCATTGAGTCCAATTCTTTGTTACCGGAAGCTGTAGCGACTGCTCCAATAACTGTACTACCTTGGTAGTAATACAAGTTATTTTTCCTGATGCCCTTCAATATCACAAGTGCGCCAGATGTCACTTTCAAAATCCCATCTCTCATAGTAACAACTGAACCATTGGATTCCAAGGCTCCCAATGAGATGAGATTTTTCTTCAAACTGGGCACGTACCGAACATCAGTCAGAACTCTGGTTGATCCATCTTGATTCTTTAATTGGATTGAACCTATCCCAACAGTTTTACAGACATTGTCATTGCCCATATAAACAACTCATCCATTTAGTTCTACTAAATCAGAGAACCACTCCCGGTTAGGGGACATATGATAGGTACAACCCGAATCCAATATCCACTCATCTGAATGGAACGACGATGATGATGCAACTAGTGATAGTTCGGAGTCACTAGTATCATGCTTAGCAACACAAGCATCTACAGCAGCTTTTCCCTTATTCTTCAGCTTTGGACAATTTTTCTTCCAGTGGCCTTTCTCATGACAAAAAGCACATTCATCTTTCCCGAGTCTGGACTTTGACTTTGATCTCCCCTTTTGAGTTTTCTTCCGAGTGTATGAACGACCTCGGACTACTAAAGCTTCTGTATCTCTGATTGAGTTTTTCTGTTTGTCATTCTTTCTCTGTTCATAACTGTATAAGGCCGCACAGACTTCGCTCAGAGATATATCACTCCTGCCATGAAGTAGAGTAGTTTCTAGGAACTCAAACTCCTCAGGAAGTGACCCCAACAGCATCAAAGCCAAATCTTCATCTTTGAATGTCTCATCCATATTCAGCAAATCAGTGACTAACTGATTAAATTTGGTGATGTGATCATTCATTGTGGTACTTGGGACGTATGTGAAGCGAAACAGTCTTTTCTTCAAGTGGAGCTTATTTTGACTGTTTTTCTTCAAAAATTTTTCTTCAAGTGCCACCCACAACTTATTTGCAGAAGTATCCTTTGAAAAAGCATACCTCTGCTCTCGAGAAAGGCATGATCGAATTGTGCCACATGCCAACCGATTGATCGCCTTCCAATCTTTCTCCTGTACATCATCTGGTTTCTCTTCATCAATGGCAATGTCTAGACCCTGCTGAAAAAGGGCATCTAGAACCTCACTTTGCCACATACCAAAATGGCCCGTGCCATCAAAGATCTCCACGGCCAATCTTGCATTTGCAATTGTCGGTCTTGTCCACATGGACGATGTTGAAGCTCCTACACCGACCGTTTTCTCCATAATCTTTCAATATACCTAAGGAAATCTTTTCTAATATGGAAGATCAGTTTAAACTGCAACCATAGAGCATACTACGATTAACCTTCGGCTCTTGATACCACTTGTTGTTCCAATAGGGTCGGAAGCGTGTAAATTATTGTACTAAAAAATCACACAAAGTTCAATTCCCAGGGAAGAGAGGTGGATCACATGGATCTCTTAAATACCAAGTCTTTCCTTAGACAGAATATCCCTTCTATAGTAATTTAATAGCACAATTAAATACTACTATTATACCCTCAAATATTGAAAGAAAAATAGGACAAGAAAGAACACAAGAGATTTAACGAGGTTCGGTAAATTATACCTACGTCCTCGGGCACTAACACCAGATGATAACTTTACTATCTCCAAAGTATTACAAACAAATAGAATTCCTTAAGAATTCTCAAATGGGAGAAGAGAGAAAACTAAGAGAGAAATATTGGTTGGGATGGTTGAAATGAAAAATGAAAAGGCCTATTTATAGTTGAAGTTCAGGGACTAACTTGCAAATGACCTAAAAAATTAGGGACCAAAATTGCAATTATCCCATTCAACTTTTCAACATTCGGTGCAACTTGCTCAACCTTTTTAACAAGTTGCTTCCTACCTTTGTTGACCTTTCAACAGCACCACCTGCTATTGATGAGAAGGATCCTAACTACGTGGATGAGGAAGAAGAAGAGAAGATAGTGAGGGATGAAAACAGCGACGTGGCGGAGCTTGTGGTCGGAGAACTGGAAGTCGCTACGGCTGCTGAGGCTCGGAAAGGGGTAGCTAGAGTTGGTGTTGATCCTCACATCAACCTCAACCTCAACTGATATGGATATGTTGTGTTTTCTTTTGTCCGACTGCCTTTTGTGGTAAATAACAACTGGTGCAATTTCCTTAGTATTGAAACAATTAAAGAATAATGCAATAAGAAAATTGGAATTAGCCCTTTGCGGTTTTTTTTCCTTATCTTGATGGAGTGAGAGATAAATAGTAGACTTTACGATGTAAATCTCTTTTTAATTTAATTCGTTTTATTTCGTCGCTGACGTCAGCTGCTAATCTTTCAAGTCGGGTTATTTGTATCAGTGAAGTCTTTTGGGATTTTTGGGGTTAGCTTCTGTGACCGGACTTGATTGTCTGAACTCTGGGTTAAGAGTATAGTAATAACACAAATGAGGCCTATTTTTGGATTTGAATTCCACAAGTAATTCGGGATTTCATTTTGGCCTTGCATTACGGGCAAGACAACATGGCATCGGAATTGTTTTCATAAACAAAGGTAGCTCATGCGAGTTAACCCTCAGGCTCAAAGTTACGATTGGATTTCATTTTCTGTTTTTCGTAACACGCAACTGATTAGATAATTTACAAAACTAACTCCATCGAATGGAATTGTTCACCATCCTTTTGGTTACATGGAAAATTCAACGGAAATAGAAACCCAAAATGACACTATGATGAAAGCTTATTAACAAAGACACATAACTGACCAATCTTGGTGTGGAAACTACTCAAAAGTTATTACTTGTCGCTGGGATTGTGCATTATTGCTATGACCCACATATGTCACCAGATTGCGAGATTTGGACAGATTAATACTACTATAACTGCAAGGATTGGTTGTCTGTCCCCAAAAAAAATGTTTTTAATTAATTTTCATGCAAGTAAATTACAAATAATTGTTATATTTAATTTTTGAATTACTTATAAATTTATTGATGATGTGCTTTAGCATCAGACCGTGTATGATTTTATATGCAATTAGTGCATGGATGAATTTTATTGGCTTTATGAATATTATGGTTTCCAGATTCGATGTTTTCCTTACGAAATATGGACTGCTGGCAACAACATTATTTTTCACTCAAACCCTATTAACACGGACATCATCCAACGCACCCCTCGAACATGCTAGTATTTTCCATGCTTTTTACTGCCAAGATAAGGGAACCTTCTACATCTAACTTGATAGAATTACGCTGGGAGGCCCCAAGGAGAGGATCGGCTTCCTTTGGATTGTATCGTAGAGTCAGTACGTTGGAACATTGCTCTTAACTCGGGCAATCAAGATCGGAAGGAAAGTAGATAGGTGGATGGTGTAGCCCATCTAGGAAGTAGTTTTAATTTTCCTATTTTGGATGTCAATTTCCAACATGATATGTTGTGGGTCTTTTCCTTCTTTTGATGGGATATCTATGAGTATTTTATACCGTACTGTTGGTTAATCTTTAAGTATGTTCTGCTCCTTTTAATACTATAATATGATAACATCATTGCAATTTTTTGCAGCAGTAGTTATTTTTTATTTAGAAGAGCACGAAAACGGGCTTTTAGTATATAGGTGAATCAACCCCTTTGTTTTGTTTGCTTACAGTGATAAAAATTTTCTTTTATTCAGTTTCTTTTCACCAGCTAAAAAAGTAAAAAGATAATCTCAACTTCTTCATATATCACAATCTTGATTTGGTGCTGTTAATTTCTTAATTACTGTATTTTGGAAGAGGCAAAAGCATTGATTTAATTGGCATCAAGCTAATAGATTTTAATTTTCATTCAATTTCTTAATTAAGGAGTTTTAATTAGATATCGAATAAATCTTTATTGTTCGTTTATAATCATAGTAATCGATATTGTGTTACAAATGTAACTAGGGTTGAGATTGCAATGATAACAAGAGAAATTAAAAAATAGGGTCGTAGTTAAACAATCTTTTAGCAACTTGTGGGGTGTGTCGTATTTATTGGACACATTGTAGGTACTTCAGACGAGAATCGACGAGCAATCAAAGAAGGGTCAAAACAAGCCGACGTTGGGACGATGTGACGAACTCCTACCTTAAGGCAATGGCGAGCATGTATAGAATGTTACCACTACAGCAAAACAGGTTTTTAGCAGCGTTTTTAGCGGCGTTTTAATGAAAAACGCCACTAAAGAACGAACATTAGCGGCGTTTTTTAAAAAGCGCCGCTATAGGTACACCTTTAGCGGCGTTTTTCAAAAAGCGCCGCAAAAGAGTTTTACAGAACAACGTCGTTTTGTATTGACCTTTTAGTGGCTTTAGTGGCGCTTCTTAAAAACGCCGCTATAGGTACACCTATAGCGGCGTTTTTCAAAAAGCGCCGCAAAAGAGTTTTACAAAACAACGTCATTTTGTATTGACCTTTTAGTGGCTTTAGCGGCGCTTTTTAAAAACGCCGCTATAGGTACACCTTTAGCGGCGTTTTTAGAAAGCGCCGCAAAAGAGTTTTACAAAACGACGTCGTTTTATATTGACCTTTTAGTGGCTTTAGCGGCGCTTTTTAAAAACGTCGCTATAGGTACACCTTTAGCGGCGTTTTTTAAAAAGCGCCGCTATAGGTACACCTATAGTGGCGTTTTTCAAAAAGTTCCACAAAAGAGTTTTACAAAACGACGTCGTTTTATATTGACCTTTTAGTGGCTTTAGCTGCGCTTTTTGAAAAACGCCGCTATAAGTACACCTTTAGCGGCGTTTTTCAAAAAGAGCCGCAAAAGAGTTTTGCAAAACGACATCGTTTTTTATTGACCTTTTAGTTGCTGTAGCGGCGCTATTAAAAACGCCGCTATAGGTACACCTTTAGCGGCGCTTTATAAAAAACGCCGCTAATGCTTTATCTTTAGCGGCGTTTTTAAAAAGCGTCACAAAAAAAACATTTCATCTATCTACTTATAGTTTAACGGGTTTATTTATATTAAAATAAAATTTATTTTTAATTAAATATTTAAATTCTTCAAAAAAAATAATGGCACAGATAAAAAATTTGAAAGTAAAAACATAGAAAAATATTTGTTAAAAATGAAAAAAATGAAAATACTATTTTTTAAAATAATTTTAAAGATTTTTGGTATATGACTGATTGCTTTTTAATTTATATGTTAAATATTTTCTTATATAGTTGTAAAAGAGATAGTATTGATTTTAAAATATTGAATTAATTATCATTATAGTATAAGGTTTACGGTATACGGTTAAGGGTTTAATGTCTATGAGTTACTATTTTAAGGTTTATGGATTATGGGTTTAGGGATCATGGTTTAAGGGTGGTTTAAGGGTAGTTTAAGGTTGGGGTTTAAGGTTTAGGTGTTAGGGGTTATGGGTTATGGGTTCATGGTTCATGTTTTAGGATTTAGGGTTTAGGATTTGAGGATTAGAAGTTTAGGGTTTAGATTAATTAGTATTTTTTAATTTATATGATAAATATTTTCTTATATAATTTTAAAAGAGATAGTATTAATTTTAAAATATTGAATTAATTATCATTATAGTTTAGGGTTTATAGTTTAGGGTATATTATTTAGGGTTTAAAGTGTATGAGTTACTATTTTAAGGTTTATGGTTTAAGGGTTGGGGGTTAAGGCTTATGGGTTTGGGGTTAAGTGTTATATTTTTAAGGTTTAGAGATTATGTTTATGATTATCCTCGGTAAATGTTTCTTTTTCTAACAATGGTTTAGTGTGCAATTGTATATATGAACTTTAATTTGATCCAGTTCCTGTAAATTATTAACACAATTATTGATATATTATCATTTTATATTTATATATTGCATACATAAATATTTATATTTATCCAATATAAAAATATATTATTGATGTATTTATTTTTTAAAACGTGTATGATTTAAATCAAAATTAAAGTTTCAACTATACATTTAAACCATAATTAGAATTTAACCGTCTACAATTACATATTAAACTAAAATTCATATATAATTCTGAGATGTATCTCTATCAAAATTTAGGTGTATACATATAATTAAATGTCATTTATATAAAAATCTAAGCAACTAATGCAGACCATACTTAAAAGAATAATGCTTGTATTGTTGTGTCATTTTGTATTTTTTTTAATTCATCGATTTCATTTTATTTCTGTTAAAGTTTCCTTTTTTATTTTATATGATAATTTAAAAATGATAAAAATGCTCAAAAAAATTAAAAATTAAAAATTAAAAATTAAAAATTTAAAAACTAAAAAACTAAAAAACTAATATTTAATATTTTAGTCTATATTTTAGTTAAAAATTTAAATATTTAAAATTAAAAAAATTCTAAAAAATGATAATCTTATCACAAAAATTTTGAAAAAAAATAAAAAAATATTAAAAATGACAAAAAAAATTAAAATTAAGCAATAGTGGCGGTTTTAGGAAAAATGCCACAAAAAATTAAGCTATAGTGGCGTTTTTATCAAAAACGCCGCAAAAAACTAAACTATAGTGGCGTTGTTTTTTAAAACGCCGCAAAAGGTGAAATTAAAATCCCGCTCAATCCCCTAAAATAACTTTTGGTTGCCCGCTCGTTGCTTTCTCTTTTTCTCAACAGTTAACAGACTTCAATTCATTCACCAAAGTATAGCACCTGACAGAATCGTTTCCAATTTTCCAATTTTCATTTTCTTTTAAAACAAAAACCCCATTGTCGCAAACTAGAATTTTGTGGAAATTGAGTCTCTCTCTTTTCTTTTTTTCTTCTTTTGGCTCTGGAATTTGAAAAACGAAAAAGAAAAAAACAGGATGAGTACTGAAGCAGTTAAGAGAAGCACCACCGGAGCTCTAACGGTGAAACAACGGAAAATCGATGAATTGAAGCCTTCTCCGGCGCTTACTGCAGACCCAAGAAAGTTATCATCAAAAGCGCCGACATGAAAGACGACATGCAAAAAGAGGCTGTCAATATCGCCATCTCCGTTAGCTCTTTTTATCTACCTTACAAGATTCCTAATTTTTATGGCTTTTTTATTGGAATTATTTTCTGGGTTTTTTTCATTTGATCTTGATTTGTTAGTAAATACTGTAAATTTGCTGACTTGGAGTGGTTTTTCCTTCTGGGGGTTTTGAGTAGGCTTTCGAGAAGAACAATGTAAAGAAAGATGTAGCAGAGTACATTAAGAAAGAATTTGACAAGAAATATGGACCTACTTGGCACTGCATTGTTGGTAGCAATTTTGGTAAACCCAAATTTCTATTAGATTCAATTTTCATGGAAAATAGAATCCAAGATATCTGTTATTTTTAAGCGATGCTGTTGTTTTTACTTGAAAGCAAGCAATGTCAAAAACAGGTCCCAACAAGACTCTGCTTCGTTCACTGGGTCATCGCCATTTTTCGGATTTAACTGGAACAAAAGCCAAACGAAACTATGCTAACAATGTCTCTGAGTACAACACTGTCCTCGCTTCTCTCAATGCCAAACGAAGGTTCTGTCGTTTAACTTGTTGCTTTGTTCGGGTCTTATTTGATGTCTTTGTTTCTATTTTGTTTATCTATAGTCGGAAGAGGGTTTTTTTTTTTTTGACATGCAAGAAGTTTCTGATTGACCATTGCAGTTCTTGAGGTTCTTTTGGTGGCAATGATCTATTTAAGTAGATAACAATACCCCTCAATCTGTTCATAATGTACCACGCGTGTTTAGTACAATGTTCAATTCTTCGAATCTTCTTTTGATGGTTGTACAATTACACTACGTTTACAGGCAAAATATAGAAGGAAATATTACCATGTTCATGCATTGATAAGTATATGATTTTAGATTTATCATTATCAATGCAATATGCAGGCTTTTTATTCTATCTCTTATACTGATCATTTATGTTTGAAATTAATTGATCTGCTTTTCCATGAAAGATTTCCTTTCTTAATCTTTGTTTATTTATTGTTTTTGTTCATTTTTTTAAAATGTTATAAGGGGAGTTTTTGTTATGGGTACTTGAATTGACAATTATTTTTGTAAGAGGTCAGTATCCATGTATTATTTTGTGTGTAGGATTTAATACTATCCTATATTCCATATCTTTACTTTTGCATGTTGGTTCTTTGATGCAAATCTGATCTTCAATTGATTAAATTGTATGAACTAAATCTGGGTGTGAATATCATATAAACTTTGCTTTTTTGTCTGATTCTAAGACCTGCTAAAATCCTTTATTTACCTAATCTGCAATTTGAAAGGAGCTTTGGTTCTTGGGTAAACTGTACTTATTGTTTGCTCTTATTCTCACCCTCCATCCATGAATTTCTATATTTACATGCTACTTCACAATTAATATAATTTTATAATTTGTTGGTAAATATTGAAAGAGGACCCAAGGTACATACTAGGATTTTCTTTTCTTTTCTTTTTATAGATCTAATAATCTAAGTACAACTTGATTAGAGTTGGTGCTTGGAAATTGTTCTGCTTGGAATTTTTGTTGTCGTGTAGGTACTTAGAAAACATTTTGTTGTGTCTAGGAAAATGGTGAAAATGTGCACTCATGTGTAGACAATTTCTTTAGGGGTTGATTCTTTACCATTGTCTGGTAACTGAGGGTTGACAAAATCGAATAATGAACTATTTTCTTAATGCTTTGGCTTGGCCTTTTAGCTTCTGCACAACTGTGGCATATCTTAGCCTTTCTCTATAAGATTGGTTCAAATTTCTTTTGCCTTTTGTTTGAAAGTATTTATGCTTATATTATTTATCTAAATATTATCTAACCAATTTTATGGCAATTCTGTTTTGGATAATTAAGCACCACTTTGAGTGCATTTAAAACATATTTCTTGTTCCAACCCTTTAATTCCTCCATCTACTCAAGCAATTGAAATAATAACTTATGAGCAGCACTATCAGCTATTATCAATTAAGTTAATATAATATATTTACTAAAAATAGGTTGGGTTATTAACGTGGAACCTCTTATTACTTCAGCAAGTAAAATGCTATCCCAAACTTCTGCTTTTCCCATCCACATTTTCTTTAGGTAGGAGTCTTCATGATAGAAATAGGTTAATTAATTTTCTTATTCTTGTTGAAATTTTAGAAAAAAGGGGAATGTTTAATTTTTACTACCAAACAGTGCAATATTGTCTTTTATTCAATTTATTTTGCACACGAGATTCTATTCTCAAAAAAATAGATAGCTTACATACCTTTGTGCAGGAATGCTCATTCTTTTTTTTGGGGGGGGGGGTCATATAATACCTATTTTATCCTTTGAAAATGAATTAGACGTGGATATAGTACTTGTATGCTTGCATGCTCAATAATATTAGCTTTATTTGGATTTTTTGAATAAAGAGTGAATCTTGAGTCATGGAGTTCTTCAAGAACCATGGCTGATGGACTTGCTAAATTATTTTTTCTTTAAATAATGCTTATATTTCATTATTTGTGCCTTAACTCATAACTTATAACTCACAATAGAATTTTTTTTGTGTGCGTTTATCCTTTACCAGCAAAGGCAATAGAAGATATGATGTTATTGAATGTGATCCACTAGTTCGCAAAGGACTTGAGAAAACTGTAAGTAGTCTTTAATAGATGGCACTTAACAAGCATTCCATTCATAAACAGTAACCCCCTTGAATAAATTTTTCTACTTGAAAGCATGTGGATATACTAATATCGCTTGTGCAAGCAGGCTAAGCACATGGTTATTCCTTATATGTCGATGTTACTGCCTCCACAAAACTGGACAGGGTATGTACTCAAGGTCCTATCTTTGTACAGTTTATTCCCTGATGAACTTTGTGATACTTTGGCAGGTATGACCAATGTGCTTATTTGTTTTTACCATCATATGTACTCAAACTGTTTTTACCAAGGTGCTTATTTCATTTAATTTAATATGTAATTACATATTTTATTCATTTTTTATGAATATTTATTAAATATTATATTATTATTTTTATATAAGATTGTTGTTTTAATTCTATAATAGAATAAATGTATAAGTTTGAGCTTAAAATTGTTGTTAGTTTTGTTCCAAAGTTAATTTTTTACCAGAACATGCTCTGTATCTACTATTTTGTTCCTTGAAACAACTCCTTAGTTTTTTATACTAATTGCTCCTTAAAATAATTCATCTCGTTATGTGCACAAGTATTTAAATGTTTATGATCGCAGCTGGTATTTATTTTTATTTTGCAATAGAAATTATAGCTCTAATTAATTTATATGGAGGACAAAATGAAATGAAAAAGGTAGAAAGAAAGGAACTCTAGCTGTCTCAAGTCCCTACTAAATTTCAGTGCTCTAGTAGTCCGTTTGGCAACTTAGGAACATTTTGAGCTAGCCTATATGTATTGAAAGCATGCCCTATTTTTCCTGACTTATTGTCTTGCAACGTTTAGATGTTTTGTTGTTTTTATTAATTAGCACTAGCAATGATCTTGGTTTTCAAATTTCAACATCCTAATAACATGGCTTTTTAGGTTTAGGTAAGATCAATCCTTGGTTGTTTAATCTTGCTGTTTCGGGTTCGAAGAACTGTATGAAAGAAATCTGTTAAATTGCTGCTATTAATAAGGTCCGGAAGTGAGAAAATTGATGTTTGAAATATCTTTGTATGGTGGATTGAATGCTGCTGTATATTGTTGCTCATTACCGAATTAATGCTGAAACTAAGCTAATTAAATGGTGGATAATTTGCTGTCGATTATAATGGAAATGACTATTAAATGTTTAAAATTCATTTTATTTAATTGATGGATGCTGTTGTTTAAATGCTGCAAATTGAAGTGTTTAAATGCTGTAAATTGAAGTGTTTAAATGTTGTAAATTGCAGTGTTTAAATGTTGTAAATTGAAGTGTTTAAGTACTGCAAATTGAAGTGTTTAGTTGCTGGAAATTGAGATGTTTTATTGCTGTAATTGAGTTGTATAAATGTTGTTAATTGAGATGTTAAAGTGCTGCAAATTGAAGTGTTTAAATGCTATAAATTGAAGTGCTTAAATGTTGTAAATTGGCATTTGTTTGTAGGTTCATTGGCATCTTCTCCTGATGAGAGTGTAGTTTATCAAGCTTTAAACTTTGCGTTATCCTCCGAGGTATTAGAATTCCTAGTTCAAAACTTAGCAATTTGTCTTTTATAAAAGACCTTTGCATTTTTTGTTGTTTAGATTTGCAAATAAGATGTTGTATTTGGACTTGCTGTTAGTAAAAGACTTGTTGTATTTTACTTATATCTTTATATTTAATCTAATTTTTATTATTTATTTTAGTTTTGATTCTATATTTTTATTTTTATTTTAATATTTAATAACTTAAGTTCTAACTTTTGGATTTTAATTGTGTTATTAATTTATTATTTTAAATTCTAAATTTGAATTAATCAATTTTTATATTTAGTTTTAAAGTTAAATTTTTCATAGAAAATTTAATTTGATAATGAATTTTAATAGAAAATTTTTATATTTATATCATGGATATTATTCTTCTCAATATTTTGATAATGAATTTTAATTTTTCATGACCTTTATAATATTTTATAATAATTTTTTTTAAAATTTTGTGACCTTTAGCGGCGTTTGTGAGATTAGCGCCGCTAAAGGTCATGACATTTAGCGGCGTTTGTGGGAAAAGCGCCGCTAAAGGTCATGACCTTTAACGGCATTTTTTTAAATTAACGCCACAAACTTTAGCGACGTCATCTATAGTTGCGGCGTTTGGAAAAACGCCGCAAATAGTTTTAGCGGCACCTAAAAGCGCCGCTAAAAGTCTATTTTCCTGTAGTGTACGAAGATGCGACCTATTCTCCACGTAAGCAGCCACGTTTTAAACTTCAAGCAAGATTGCTTCTCTTAGTTGGACTCTAGTTATTTCAGGCATATATCCATAAAAAATTGTTGTATGTTTCTTTTTTTCTAAAATATATTTTTTAATATTTTACTAACCCTTATACGATATTTGTCAACCCCTTGACGTTACAGTATCGTACCAAATATTTTCTCATTAATTTAATATCCTTAATTCATTTTTTATTATAATCTTATGAAAATTATTATGTTCGAATTCAAATATATATCTCACAATCAATTTTAAACTCACTGCTATGATACTCATTTTTATTGCTACAATAATTAATCTTATTGCGACAATTATTTTCAATATTATTCGGACTATTTAGCTTTCACCAATGTAAATGCACGCTCAACCGAGGGTGTGCTTTCGATCTGTTTAATCAGTTTAAGTCTTTATACCAAAAATCGAATAAACCTAATTAACCACCTAAGCTGAATAAACCAAAACGACTTAGGGTGCAAAACTGAATAAATTGAATCGAAAATTTGTGGTTTTATTCAGGTTTTCAGTTTTTGATATTTTTTTTAATTAGAAAAAATTTCTAATGAGATGCTTATAATTTTATTTCCTTTATTTTTCTTTTCACATAATTGTCTCCTTTCTTAAATTTACCATAATATTTTCTTACACGACCAACATATCCTTACTTTGGTATATGAAATGTATCATAAAAATAAAATGAATATCATAAAAACAACTGAGTATAATTTAATTTTTATGAATATCATAAATGAAATGTTTATCATTTAGTTTTTATGAAATTTATATTAAATGATAAAAAAGATTTCCCCGAGAAATATTCAAATTTAAATTATTGTACATATAAATTTTATAAAAATTAAAATATGATACAAAGTTTTATTTTCTTACATAGAAGTATTAAAATTAAATTAGGTTTATATATATTAAATAATAAAAATAAAAATGAATATTATAAAAAATAAATTATCAATTTGAGTTTTAAATATTAAAGGGTATTGGATTTGGGTTTTAAGAATATTGAGTTTTAATGAATATTTGGATTGAAGATTTAAACCTGGGCTTGAGTATATAAATGAGATATAGGTTTATAGTCCTAACTAGTTTATTTAATTTAAAATGTCAAAATCAATTAAATTAAACATGAAAAGTAATTAAACCGAAAAAACCAAATATATCAAATATTATTATTTTTCAATTAAATTCATTTTCATTTTTTCGGTTAGGTAATTTTTTTCCACATCCCTCCCCACAAACACGGCAAGCAGAAATCAAAGCACTGAATTTTCAGCTAACCAATGCCGCCTTTTTGACAATTCGGTGAAAACCATAATGCCATACATCCACCAAACGAACGACAGTTAAAAACCCGAGCTCATCACGTGACATAAAGCGCATGTTTTTGGTTCTTCCAAACCTAATTAAACTCAAAAATCCAACGGTTACAACTTCCCTTTCTCGAAATCAACGGCTATCGTTATCCTAACATTCTCCTAATAAACACCACACTACGATTGTTCGCTAAAAAGACTATTGGGATTGATTAATCTTAAAAATCTTCCATTATTGTTCTCTCATCTCCCTTTCTCTTTAGATCTCAGAAAAGCTCTAATCTGATGGCTGCTACCATCGTTTCCATTAAAGCTAGGCAGATTTTCGACAGCCGTGGAAATCCAACGGTCGAGGTTCGTTTCCTCATCTTATCTTCTCACTTCATTTTCGTTCACTTTCTACTCTATATGTTGATGTCAACGATCTGTATATTATATATATCATGTTTGTCACTTATTTCCCGATTTGTTTGCTTTTGGATAGTACGACTCGACGAGTCGAATCGGTCGAGCAGTTGAATATTCTAATCATTTTCCGCTGTTTGCTTAAAATAAATGCTATCCCGGTAGTTATACAGATATTTTTTAACATTCAAATTTATGAAGGATTTTAAAGTCGAATCTAACGGAATACTTTATTAAATTCGATAGGTTGATGTGGAAACATCCAACGGTAGAAAGGCTAGAGCCGCAGTGCCAAGCGGTGCATCCACTGGTACATTAATTTATTCAGCCATCATCCAAGTAATTAGTTTCAAAAAAAATTGTAAAATTTTATTTATTTACTCATTTATTTTGTTTTGTTTTAGGAGTTTACGAGGCTCTTGAACTGAGAGATGGAGGTTCCGATTACCTTGGTAAAGCTGTATCAAAGGTCAGTTATTCTTGCATTTTAGCTTTTATTTTTACTGGATTTTTTTCGAGAATTTATCTTATTTACAATCTGTTCTTGTGTTATATACAGGCTGTTGCTAATGTTAACACGATTATCGGGCCTGCATTGATTGGAAAGGTTTGTCCCTTGACTTGTTTTCGCTTTTATTTGATAGTTGTAATGTTTCATCGACTGCTGAATAATGATATTGTCATTGTTCTAATGTACATTTTACCTTCATCACTCCTTCTTGTCGTTATTTTTGCGATTATTTGCTTTTGATTCCATAAATTTTGTTACCGTACAATAAAGAATGTGCTAATGTTAAGCATATATCATCAAAAGTATATTAAGCAGAAACATGCATTGGCAACTAAACAGGGGACTAGACATTAGTTAATTGTGGTGAACCTAGGCAAAAAAGCAGCGGATTGCTTTTTCCTGTAGTGTGTCTTCAATTGATTACCGCAGGATCCAACTCAGCAGACTGCTATTGACAATTTCATGGTTCAACAACTAGACGGAACTCAAAACGAGTGGGGTTGGTGCAAACAAAAGGTAGCTTAAGCTGATTGCCTATTTTATTTATCTCTTTCAATAATTTTTGTTTTGAGTCTCATTAACATCTTAATTTGATGGGGTTGTATTTATTCATTTGTTAAATTTCTTTCAGCTTGGAGCAAATGCCATTCTTGCTGTGTCCCTTGCAATTTGCAAAGCTGGAGCTGAAGTTCTGAATATTCCCCTTTATAGGGTACATTCTGGCTTATTGGACTTCCATTCTCGTTTTCTTCTATTCTATAGACTTATCTATGTATTTGAATGTAACGGATTCCATCATGTTAAAACTCATTATAGAATGATTTTCACAATTTTGTTCGGAAATTTCTTGTAACTTGTATGAAATTCTTTGTATTTTCATGTCATCTGGATCTAATAAACCTACCTTTTGGATGCAGCACATTGCTAACCTTGCTGGTAACAAAAAGTTGGTTCTTCCAGTCCCTGCTTTCAATGTCATCAATGGTGGTTCGCATGCAGGTAACAAACTTGCTATGCAGGTATGTGCAGCTCTCATGATTTCTTTTGATCTTTAAGTTATTTTCTGATACTAATGGTTTCATACTTATGTGCTTGCAGGAGTTCATGATTCTCCCTACAGGAGCATCATCTTTTAAGGAGGCCATGAAAATGGGTGTGGAAGTCTACCACAACTTGAAGTCTGTGATCAAGAAGAAGTATGGTCAAGATGCAACCAATGTTGGTGATGAAGGCGGTTTTGCTCCTAACATTCAGGTCAAAATATCACGGTTTTTGTTCATCTTTCACTTGTTAGTTTAATTTTAGGTTAATTGACGTCATTTTTTTATTCAAGTTCAGGAGAACAAGGAAGGGCTTGAATTGTTAAAGACTGCCATTGCAAAAGCTGGTTACACTGGCAAAGTTAGTGCCCCTTCTTGGTAACCCTTATGAATTCTCTGTTGTTTGATGTTAGGAGATGACTGATTAAATATTTTTTCACTATTCTAGGTTGTTATTGGAATGGATGTTGCTGCGTCCGAATTTTATGGATCAGCAGATAAAACCTATGATCTGAACTTCAAGGAAGAGGTGATTTGTGATACAAGATATTCTCAGTCATTGCAGCTTTATGAGATTCTGTTTATATATGATTACCATATCATTTTAGATATATATTCAAGTTGCTGTGTATATGTCGTGTCTATATTCTATTGTTCGGCATGTGCAGAAAAATGATGGTTCACAAAAGATATCAGGAGATGCTCTCAAAGACTTATACAAGTCATTTGTTTCTGAGTATCCTATTGAGTCAATTGAGGATCCCTTTGACCAATGTTGACACCATTTTTTGGATGGAAACGGGGTCGACTTGGATTTTGAAAATAAAACGAAAAATGGGAGTCGCCACCAATCTTTTTTGATGAGGTGTTATCGGGTCACCTCGTAAAACGGTTGTTTTTAATAAACGATTTAGATTTTATTAAAACAACGATTTTTGTCTACGAAATTCAGAAAAATGGGTTCGGGAGTCGGTTACGCACGAGGAAGGATTAGCACCCTCGATACGCCCAAAATTGGTACCTAGTTGATTAATCAGTGTCTTAGTGTCGAAAATTAAAAATTTGAAGAGTTTTAAAAATGCGATCCTTAAAAGAAACTCTGATAACGTGAATTGAAATATAAGATTCTCTTGTTCCGAAGGAATATCACATCCAGCACGTTAGGACACGATACTCTAAACCATCGAAACCAAGATCACCTTATAGTTTAATGAAACCATACTTTGAAGCTTTAAGAGGATATTTGGCTATTTAGTCGAACGAGGAATCGAAACCCAGCACGTTAGGGCACGTTTCTCGATTTTCCAAACGCGAAATATTGCCTCATTTAGAAAAATTTTCCTTTTGATGTTTAGTGTCAATGCTTGACAAAACAACAACGAATACGACGAGGTGAGCAAAGTAAAGTGAGTAACAACAATACAATAGGCAAAATGAAATGACGAGGCGATTACATAAACAAAGCATACAAATAAATAAATAGAACTAACCTTTTAGAAAAAGCACAAGTGTACATGAATAAATAAACAAACGCCAAATAACAATGATGACAATAAATACAATTATGTAAAAAAGTATATGCATGTATAATTTTAAGCCATAAAATAAGAAATGCATATAAATTATAGAATATGAAAACATAGATAAATATATACATATATGTGTAAAAAATAATATTATAAAAAGGGTACGTATACATGTATAAAAAAATAAATGTATTAACAATGAATATAATAAGGGTAAGAAAACAAGTATATACACAATATATATGTAACGTGGTACTAAGGATATATATATACAATACAGTATTTAAAATAATATTTACGTAATACAAAATATAATATTAAAAGGTATATGTACATACGTAATATATAAATACATATATAATATAATGTTAAAATATTTACATAATACTAAAATATTTAGGTAATATATGCGTATATTGAAAACTAGTAATAATATTACCGAGGTATATACAAATATATCAAGTATATATACGTATTATAAATATATAAATATATAACAAAGCATAAACTAATAAAATAATAAGAATAATAATAATGATAACATTGGAATATAAAAGAAACAAACATAACATTAATAAAATATTAAAATAAAGTGAAATAAAAATGTTAAATATGAGAATATATATAGGTATACACGTACATAATAAAAATATATACTAATACATAATAATAATAATAATGGTAATATAAAAATAACAAGGATATTTAATAAAGATATAAAAATCAACAAAAAAAGGACTAAAATTGAATTAAAAACAAAGTTGTGGGGCCAATTTGAAATGAAAACAAAGAAAAGGGACTTAATTGTACGCGCGTGAAACGTTGGGGGACCGAAACAACAATTATTCCTTTCCATTAAAACGCAGCACATTGGCGGGGACTAAATCGAAAAGCGCGAGAAATTATAGGGCCAAATTGAAAATCATAAAAAACTTAATTGTGAAGCATCAGAAAAGCGGAAGGACTGCGCGCATAAATATCCCATTCAAATGAAAACACGCGGATCCTCTAGCGGGTCGGGTCGGATGGGTCGGGCATGGCCAAAACGACGTCGTTTTGGAGGGCTATATAAGGCCTAAACTAACCAAAAAAAAATCATTTGGGGAGAGGGAAAGAAAAAAAAAAGGAGAGAGGGAAGAGAGAAGGGAGAGAGAAGGGGAATCCGGCCAGGGGGGCCGGTCACCGGACGGCCACCGGAGGCTCGCCGGCGCCGGCGCCAGCCACCGCACGCGGTGGCCGGAAAAGGTAAAAAATTTATTTTTTTTTGTTTTTTTTATTTTTCGATTTTATGTGTATATATATGTTAGAAATGAGGAAGAAAAAGGAAAAAATGGATTTAAGAAGATAATAGAGAAAAACAAAATCACCTTCCGATTTATGTTTTCGTTCCTTGTTTCCTTTTTTTTGTGTATTTTTCTCTGCTTTTTGTATTAAAATGCCAAAAAAAAAAACAAAGAAACCCCCCCCCGTTCAGTCCTTCATTTCGGGTTTTATAACCCCTTTTTACATCCTTTTTCTATTATTCTATCCTGTTTTTTTGTCTTGATCTTGCAGGGCATGGAGGTGCTGGTAGTGGAGGAGGAGCATGCAGCGGCAGATGGTGTCAGACGCGTGGACACGCGAAGCCAGCGATTGGCGAGTAGCGGCGGTGGGCGTGCGCAGGAGGTGGCAGCGACAACATGCGGCCGGGGTTTCTTTTTGTGTTTGAAAGTTGGTGTAGTTTTGGGCCATTCGGGCCTCTAGGGTTTTTATTAATATTGGGCATTTGGGCTTGTAGTTTTTGGGTTTAAATTGGCTGAAAATGGGCTGCTTTTGTTTTTATTATTTGGCTCTATTTTGCTGGTATGGGCCCGGGCAGATTTTGGGCTTTACAACGGAGCATTACTCCAAACTAACCAATGAAATTGGAACAAAAGTTCAGATTGTCGGAGATGATCTCTTGGTCACCAATCCAAAGGTAGAATTTCATTTATCTGCTGGTGTCTTTTTATGGGTAGTCATGTATGCATCCCCAAGTATTCTTTTCTAAGGATCATGATGTCACTCATTCATTTTTAATCTCTGAAGAGGGTTGCGAAGGCTATCAAAGAAAAAACTTGCAATGCTCTTCTTCTCAAGGTACCATTGGGTTGTTTTCCTCTAGAAGATCATTTATGTTTCATCGTCAAGCCTTTGAAATTAATCTAGATTCTTTCTTGTATGACCGGTAAATAGGTTAATCAAATTGGATCTGTTACCGAAAGTATCGAAGCTGTCAAAATGTCCAAGAAAGCTGGATGGGGTGTGATGGCCAGCCACCGCAGGTTTCAATGACAAACCTTTAAATGCTAAATTTGTTAATCCGATTACAAAATCAGAAGTCCTGTTTCTCATGGAATGTATAAACTATTCGATTGCAGTGGTGAAACTGAGGATACATTTATTGCGGATCTTTCGGTCGGTTTGGCCACGGTAATGACTCTGAAATCTAATCGTACTTTTATTGCCTAAATCTTTGTTGTTGTGAATTTAGATGTTGCAATCTCAGTTCTTGTTCTTAACATAGATTTGTTCTTTTTTTTTTAAATCAGGGTCAAATTAAGACCGGAGCTCCATGCCGGTCTGAGCGTCTAGCTAAGTACAATCAGGTTAACATCTTTACCTTTAAACAATCATATGATTTTTTTTCCCTTCTCTTGAATGATAAAACAAATTCAACGTTATTAGTTTTTTTTTCATGTACCAAGCATCGTCTGATTATGTCGATGTTATTTTATAATTTGCAGCTTTTGCGAATCGAGGAGGAGCTCGGTTCGGATGCCATCTATGCCGGAGCTAGTTTCCGTGCTCCTGTTGAACCTTATTAGGAGTTGGTTTGATGATAAAGTTTGTTGCGACTGGATGTGCGCGATAGAGCTTACTTCCAATGAATAAGTTATAATAGCACATGGTGGGTTAGTCAAGACCCAAAAACCTTTTTTTTTCAATAATTTTGACGGAAATTTTGTTCCAAAGAAACATAAAATTATGTCGAAAACCTCAAATCAAGCTCCTTGTTTTTATAGGTACCCCGTTCATGGTTGCTTGTTATTTTCGGAGATCATGGTTCTGCTGCCTTTTTAACTTCCGGCTGAGTTACCACAAATGAAAAAATTGCATTTTGGCACTATTATTAACAACCGTTTTCATTTTGGCCATTTGTTGTTAATCCCGGATTAGTCAATGTTACTTTACACTCATTTTAGTCATCAAAGTTTTCATTTTTGTTCCTCGTTAAGAAAAAAACTTGAATTTTTATAGGGAATTGAGTTATTCAACTGCAAAGATTAAACCAATTTTTCCCTTATAACTCAATTCCTTGTAAAAAATTCAGCTTTTCATCTTTTTATTGAAAAAGAAACTAAAATCAAATCTAAAAAAAAAGTTAAAAATATAAAATAACTTTTTTTTACTATAAAAACAGAGTTTTTCTTATAAAAACTTAGGTTTTTCCTTATTGGAAAATTTTCAATTTGATTCCAAAAAAAGCTGAGAATTAAGGAAATTAAAAAGATAAAATAGTTTTTCCTTGATAATTCTATGTGAAATCCTAGGTTTTTCTCTTTATTGGAAAAGTTAATCCAAAACTAAAATTAATAAAATAAAAAATAAACAAAAGAAATATAAAAATAAAATGATTTTTCATGCAAAAATATAAAATTTTCTCTCTATAAAGTTGGTGACTAAAATAAATATTAAATTAATGGCATATGACAAAAATTCAAAATGATTATTAACAGCTATGTCTAAAATGTATTTTTATTTTGAATATCTAAAATAAAAATTATTAAAATTCGATAATACAATAGTTTATCTTTTAGAATTCATGTCCCATTCATATGTTTTGTTAATTGTGTTAAAAAATTTATTATTTATATAAATTTTGATTCAATAATAATTGGTTAAATTTCTCCATTAATTTTCTATTCATAAATTATCTAATACAATTTTAATCATTATTTATAATGATATGGCGATCTGGATTATATACATATGGATTATATTTGTACACTTAAATATGAGTATTGTATTAAAATATAATTAAAAAGAACTAACGGATAAGATACCAATTATTTTCTTTCACGCCTATGTCAAGTTCACAAATTCTTGAATGCCGTCAAGCCAAGTCACTCGGTGGTGACATTGAAGATCTATAAAAAATGTAAAGCTTTAAAGAAACTAAGGATTAAATATTGTTTCCAACTAGTTGGTGCAGCAAGTGAGAATTTTTGGACCATTGAATCATCAATTGATGGCTTAAAACAATATTCCATGAATAAAAATGATCAATTTCTTTAAAAAGAAGAAGAAGAAAGAAGCAATTATAGAAAAATGGCAAAATTATTAATAGACAAGTTGCAATTTAGGTCCGCCCCCTATACCTTTCTTGGTTATTCTTCATTGCACAAAGATTATCATGTTACTTTTCATGAGCTTGTGTTTCCTTTTCAAACTGCTGTTAAGTCTGCACCAGTTACTTCCACTTCACCCTCGCGTCCTCACTTTAGCTCTACATTACTTGTGTTGACACCTTTGACTTCATTTGTGACCCCTGCAACTTTATTTTCTTTATCGCCTATCTCAGCTTCTTTACCTGCAACTTCTAACTCCATACCTTCAGTTTCTGTAAACGATTCACTCGCCACCCCATCAACCACTCCCTCCCATTTGCTTTCCCAGCCTATTATTTATGTTGCTAGTCCATCTCAACATAGAGCACCACCCTTACTCAATACTCACTCTGTAGTCACTTGTAGTAAAATTGGCGTCATCAAACCTAAGGTCTACCTTAACCAAGACAACTTATTTATCAGATTCTACTCTTGCTGATGTGCATGAAGCAATGGCTCATCCTCACTGGCAAGGTGTTGTACATAATGAGTTGTATGCTCTTCTTAACAACAGCACTTGGAGTCTCTGTCCTCTTCCTGCAGCACGACGATCCATCGATTGCAAATGGTTGTTTAAAGTGAAAAAGAAAGTAGATGGGCCTGTGGATCGATATAAAGCATGATTGGTCGCTAAATGATTTTCTCAGCATGCTGAGTCCGATTTTGTGGATACATTCAGTCTAGTGGTTTGAGCAAATACCATTCGAACCATTCTTATTGTTGTTGTTATGAATGGACGTTCACTGAGGCAAATAGATGTCAATAATGCACTTCGTAATGGTGCCTTGCCTGAGGAAATATACATGGATCAACCATCTGGATTTGAAGTTCAAGGTACCAATGGGGAACAACTTGTTTGCAAGCTGAATAAGATACTATATGGACTTAGACAGGCACATTGAGCCTGGTTTCACACTCTAAGGAAGTATCTTGTTGAACAGCTTGATTTTCAACTTTCAAAAGTTGATCCTCAAAACAAGTATGACTGGAGCAACTCCTACTCCTAGCCCATGGTGGGCACTCCTAAGTTGACTTCCTTGGATGACAGTCCTGTCGATGATAATCATTTATAAAGCGTTATTGGGACTCTCCAGTTTGAATGTATTACATGACCTGATCTAGCTTATTGTGTCAATAATTAAGCTTAATCAGTATATGGATTTCACCTTTCGACACTCATTAAAAGGTTATTAAACGAGTGTTAAGGTATCTTAGACGTGGCGCAATGGATCATGGTTTGTATTTTACAAAAGGGTAGTTTGGTGTGGTTTGCAATTCTGTTGATGATTGCGCCCCTACTGTTGAAGATCGTAGTTTAACAACAGGTTACTGTATGTACATTAGACCTGATCCTATTGCATGGCGTTCTAAGAAGCAATCCGTTGTGTTCAAATCATTGTCAGAAGCCGAGTATCACAACTTAGTTGTGTTTCTGAGATGCTAGGTATAAAACAGTTGTTGACTGAAATCAACCGCCAGTTGTTTGGTGTGATAATACCTCCACAGTTTCAATGGCTACTAATCCTACACACCATGCTAAGGTTAAGCACATGGAAACCGGTCTCCAATTTATCCATGAAGAAAGTCCTTGATGGTGTTTTGCAAGTCAATTTTGTTCCCTCAACAGATTAAGTGGCCGATGTTCTTACAAAGCCAATCACACCAAAGCAATTTCTTTTTTTCACAGTGCTTTTCGAGTGTTACCATTTGTTGATGTGTCTAATAATCAACAAAGGGTAGAAAACTAGGAGATTGTTAGAGTATTAAGCAGCGCAGCTTAGTTGTTAACCAACAGATTAGATTAAAATGTTAAGATTGTTTTAAGTCTATTAGGGTTGTTACCTTCAGTTATATTGTTATCAACCACCACTATTGTGTGTAGATAAGTTGTGCAAGTTTCTAGTCAATATAAGTTTTTCAGATCATTATTCTTCAACATATCATTTTGTACTTTGTTTAATTGTTTGTTTTCTAGTTGTTAATCAACTTTGATAGCTAATAACTATGGTTTTACATGCTCCAACAATTATTATACATAAATTTTTTAATTACGGGTAAACTACACTGGTAATAGATTTCTTTTTTGTCACTTAACTATGAAAAATTACAAAATGTTCACTCAATTATTAGTAAATTTCTTTTATAGTCACTAACTATTCAATTTTATCTTCTTTTTTTGTTATTAGTTGGCTAATGATGACAACTTTTAAAATTTGCATAATAGCAATTTTAACTCTCAACATTTATAAATTATATCAATTTAGTCTTGATTCTAAAAAATTTAGCCCTTAACATTTACACATTGTGTAATTTAGTCTTTTTTGCAGTTCTGTTTTTCTTTGTGACATTGAGGGTTAATTTTAAAAGAATAAGAAAAGATGAAAATTACTATCTTGGATTTTTAGGTGTTTTCATTTGTTATATATTTCAATCAAATTTAGTTAATAAGTTTTTTTAGGTCACAAAGAACAGCAAATCTGTAAAAAAAAAAAGATCAAAATTACACAATGTATAAATGTTGATGGTTAGATTTTCTAGAACCAAGACTAAATTGACACAATGTATAAATGTTGAGGGTAAAGTTGCTATTATGCCAATTTTCAAAATTAGACAATGTGTAAATGTTTATGGTTAGATTTTCATCATCAGCAAGCTGATGACAAAAATAAAATAAATTGAATAGTTGGGTAATCATTTTGTAACTTTTTATATTTGTGTGACAAAAAAATTATTAATAGTTGGGTGACCATACTTTGTATTGGGTTAATTATTTGTTTGTGTTAAATTATATAGTAAAAACTTGAAGGTTAAATATACTCTAATTTTCTATACACTTCACACATTTGAAATTAATCTCTCTATAACACCCCCTACCCGTATCCATTACCGGAATAGGGTACGAGCCATTACCGGAGTTTACTGAACATTTTCAGATAATTCTAAGTCATTTATTATTCATATTTTAGAAATAATCATAACGTCTCTCTATTGGGCCCTCGAAGCCCTAAACATACATTAGAAACCAACCGGAATTAAATCGGGATTATAAAAAAAATTTCGCAAAATCTTAAATTTTATTTTCATCTAAGTACTTACTATTTCAATGCTCCTTATAATTAAACATGTTACCGTTCAATCAATAGTTTGGCACTTGTCTAAGCATCGAACAACATCATTGTTAGTATACTTGTACACATTTCATCTAAATTCAACATTGATATACTTATTTTCTCTACATATCGCACTTGAGTTTAATAATAGTCTCAACTTACATAATTTCATTGTATCAAAATATCAAAGATAATCATATATGTACATGTCATGAAACATATCATGCTTTTACCGTTTCTTCATAAGCATATATCATTCATTTCATTATATCAATATTTCATGCTCCATCATTTCCATATATTTTATGTATATTTATTCCGGTAATAGTTATATCAAACTTGACATAAATTATATTCCATGTACTTATACTTATTTTGTTTATTTATCTTCATAATTATTCCATACAACTATTTTGTACATATATTTCCATATGACCAGTTCTTGTAAACATTTCACACAACCATTTCATATAACCATTCGTCATCTGATAAGTATTACCTGAATATCAATTGTTCAATAGATGTCATAGCGTCTCCCATCCACGGTCTTATTTATCTTTGACATGATGCTATAGTGTCTTTCAACTATGGTCTTACTCATTCATTTTCTGTCATGTTGCCATGGTATCTTTCAACCATGGTCTTATTCTTTCATGTCACGTTGCCATAGTATCTTTCAACCATGGTCTTATTCATTTCATATCAGGTTGCCATAGTATCTATCAACCATGGTCTTATTCTTTTCATGTCACGTTGCCATGGTATCTTTCAACCATGGTCTTATTAATTTCATATCACGTTGTCATGGTATCTTTCAACCATGGTCTTACACATTTCATATGAGGTTGCCATGGTATCTTTCAACCATGATGGTTGTCATGGTATCTTTCAACCATGGTCTTACACATTTCATATCAGAGAGCACACTCCCGCGAACCTCATCCTTACAGTGGGATTACCAGTCCAGGCTAAATCCCCTGTAATATAAACTCATAGAGTATTGTCGGATTACCAGTCCAGGCTAAATCCCTGCAATGACAATTACTCTAATGAGCTTGGATCTGAATTACCAGTTCAGGCTAAATTCAGACCCTAATTCGGATTACCCGTCTGGGCTAAATCCATTTTACACATAGAGGGCTATATCAGAATAGGATCACCCGTCTGGGCTAGATCCTTTTTACAGTCAATTCCTTTTCAGAGATCTATCGAATTTTCTTTTCATTCAACCGGGCTTTATTTTCAATTTATATCGAGTATTAGCAATATTTCATCAATTATCATGAATTGAACATTCAAATCATATTTTCATCACATAACCACATATTTTAAGTATTTAAAATACAATTCAAGTTACACAAACTTACCTTATTGCTTGTTTGTGTTTATAATTTCCTTAATCCGATATCTTTTATTTTCCACGATCAAGTCTCATTTTTGAGTCGTCAGGATCTTTATAAATAAATTTGATCATCATTTTCATTCATTTCATATTCTAATGCATTTAATTAATGCTCTAGGAAAAATTACTATTTTGCCCCTAAACTTTTAATTAATGACGATTTCATCCTTAGGGTCAGGAAAATAAAATTCTTGCAATTTAACCCTTATTTCTAGATATTATTCTCATCCATATTGATAACAATCTATGAATTCTATAAAATATCAGAATTTTCCATAATTTCAACACTTTTCAATTTAATCCCTAAAACATGTTTTCCTCCGATCTTGAACTAAATTAATAATTTCATTCAATTTGTAATTTAAATAATAAAATAATCCATTTCATGCAATTTGGTCATTTCTGACATTTTTACAAAATTACCCATAAAGTTTTACTTTTATTCAATTTAGTCCTTGAGCCTAAAACATGCAAATTAGCCATGCTAGATGAATATTCATACATATTTTCCTCCTTCTCCTCTCCATTCCACATCCTTAGTGTATATAACACACTTGTAAGTAACATTATCTATAATTTTATTATTTACTTTTATGAATATTCAAGCTGTCCATCTGTGTCATAGTCACTAAATTATTTATAACTTGAGCTACGGAACTCCAAATTAAGATCCGTTAATTTTCCTGAAACTAGACTCATATACATTATTACCATAAAATTTTCAGAATTTTTTGTTTAGCCATTAGTTACAGTTTATTCTTTAAATTCACCCCTATTCTACTGTCTGACAGTTTCGATCCTTCTTCACTAAAAATTAATTATCTCACAGTACAGAACTCGGATAATATTCCCATTGATTTATCCTGAAAATAGACTCATTATGAATTCTAAAAATATAAATTTAAGCCTCTAATTATTTTTATTCAATTTTTGGTGATTTTTCAAAGTCAGAACAGGGGAACCCGAATTCATTCTGACCTTGTCTCACAAAATTTATTATATCTCATAATTTACAATTCAATTGCTTACACCGTTTTTTCTATAAGAAACTAGACTCAATAAGCTTTAATTCCATATTTATTAATCCTTTAATTAAATTTATACAATTTTTGGTGATTTTTCAAACTTAGACTACTGCTGCTGTCCAAAATAGTCTTAGTGCAAAATGTTGATTTTCTACTTTAATTTCAATTTAATCCTAACTAAATCACTTACTTTCTATCTTAATTCATACTTTATTTCTACTCAATTTTAACTAAACTCATATTTAACTATTAAATTCCAGCATATTTTCCTAATTTCGAAATTTAATCAATTTAGTCCCTACAACATAAAACTTATGAATTAATTTACAATTCAATCCTTATTTCATTTCTAACTTGAATTCCTATCAATCTAACCCCTAATTCATCTTTTTATTCAACATGAACAATCTTTAAAAATCTAATAACTTTCAAAATATTCACTTAATCTCATCAAAACCTTATCCCAAAGCTTCCAAAACATCAAAATTAAGTAAAAAAGGCTAAATTGACTTACCTATTTAACTTT
The DNA here is from genome assembly GCF_007990345.1 of Gossypium hirsutum. Classification (NCBI taxonomy): domain Eukaryota; kingdom Viridiplantae; phylum Streptophyta; class Magnoliopsida; order Malvales; family Malvaceae; genus Gossypium; species Gossypium hirsutum. The sequence continues at coordinate 72,999,526 of NC_053432.1, forward strand.
CAAGCCTTGAAATCCCAATTTTTCCCTTTTCCTTCTTCTTTTTTTCCCTCCTTTCTTTCCCCTGCTCTCTGTTTCGTTTCATCCTTTCTTTCTTTTTTTATTCTTTTTCTTTCTTATTCCTTTACTTTATATATATATTATAATAACTTAATAATAGCTATAATAAAATATCTATTTAATATCCAATATCTATTTTACATTTTTATACACATATATTATTACATTTGTCTTTATTTAATCTATTTACTATATAATATCTTTTACTTAATAATAATATATAATTTAATAATATACTTATATAATAAGTAAATATACATGTATTTTACAAATGTGTATATATTAGTATCACAAATGTCACTATACATACCATACATTTGTCAACTTTTTATTTATTTATCATATAATATTAATTTAATAATAATAAATACATTAATATTTACTTAAATAATAAGCAAATAAATATATGTATTACAAATGTGTGTATTATATTTATTATACTTGTATTTTATTTTTGCCATACACTTGGCACTCTTTTGGTTTATTTACTTATTTAGTCCTTTTAATTTTCTTTATTCTATAATTAAACTTTCACACTTCATTCAATTTAATCCTTTTATCTAATTATCCTTTATTTAAGCTAATTTGCTTCATTAAACTTTAATTAATCACTCTCTTAACTTCGTAAATATTTTAATAAATATTTACAAATCTATTTTTAGAAACGGAGACCCGAAAATGCACTTTTTGATAACTGTAAAAATTCGGGTCATTACACTCTCTATTTTTATTTTAGAAATTTAGTCTTTCTACTTTCAAATTTAAAATGTCAAGTCTAATTGTTACATTTGTTAAAACTCTCCTATTAAATTCATTGGTGTGACATTTTAAAATTAAAAGAATTTACTTGGTAGTGAGGTAACAAAAAAATTTATGTTGAAAATGTTGATGTGAAATTTTTCATAGAAACTCTTATTCGACCTCGTCATGGTAAATTTTTTTGTTGGAATAGTGTTTTTAAGAAAAATAATCTCAGCATTGTAATTGAAATAGTTAACAATATTAACTATTTAGATAAACTAATGACATTGTAAAAGTAGACGGGCCAAATTATGTCAAAATTAAAGATATATATTCAATCCAAGTTTAAGCATAGTATAGGGGACAACTTTAAAAATTGACCATTGTCTTATAAAGAAATAAAATGCAAGGCAAACTCAAAGATGTGTCCGTCCCTAAGACAGACATTCAAATATATATATCCACGTAAATTTTAATCGAAAAATTCACAATATTAACTATTTGGACTAACCAAATTATGTTAGAAATTAAAAAAAAAATCTCAAACTCAAGCATAATAAAAGGACTAAAGTTGAAATTTAATATTTCTTATAATGTAAAGAAAAAAAGAGAAATGTACATGTGTTAGCAACAGGAGTTAGTGCCAAAGAAACTTTTAAACTTTTATCACTATCATCTAATGACTTAAAAAAAGTAAAAGAGAATCGTGTTATTAATTAGTCCAAATAATTAACACCTTTAATAATTTCAGGAGTTAACGTGGAATTTTTTAAAGAAAGACAACATTATTCTAACTCTTTATGCCAAAATAAATTTTTTGTTAGAATAGTATTTTTTAAAAAAAATCACATAAAAATGTAATTAAATAATCATTTTTAGGGTAATTAATAACATTATAAAATATAAGGATAAAATTAAGTATAAAAATTAAATCTAAATTTTAGCATAGTAGAGGAACCAGAAATAAGATTGACCATTTCTTAATGTGTCATCATAGAAGACCCTAAAGCCTTATAGATAGTAAAAATAGAGTACAAAACTAAATAAAATTACTATAGAAAGATTAAATCTTAATAGGAAGAAAAGCAACGACTGGAGTGGGAGAGTTAGAGTCGAAAAGAGGATTTCAAATATGGTAAAGAAATTAAAACTGAAATTTAATTATTTACCTTTGAATGAAAAAAAGTATATAAATATTAAATCCCAGATATAATACAGTAGAGGGATTAGAATTAAAATTTCACCATTTACTTTAAAAGAATACAAAAGAAAAGAATAGTGGGTGCACGTGTCATCATACAGATGTGGAGGAACTCACCTAGTACTGGACATAGGGATGAATGAATTCAGCTTGAATAAATGGAAATTTGTCTGGTTATTTTTTTTCTGTTCAATTTTGGTGGACAACAGTTTCAAAATTGTATTGTGTTAATTTATTTAAAATTATATATCTTTATTTTTTATTTAAATTAAATAAATACATTTGTAAATATAAAATATATTAAACATATTCACAAACAAATTAACAACTAAAAATCTATTACATAATTCTTTAAAAAAACCTATTAGGTAAATCAATCTAAACCTTGTTTTTTTATCTAACATAATCAAAATATAATTATTAACCATTATATTATATATAAATAAATAAGCACACAACTCAGCATGGCATCAAGTAAATCAATTCAAGGCAGCACCAACAGTACAGTGATTTAACCTGGCAGAATAGAGACGGAAAGCACCAATAGAGTGAGTTTAGCAATGCCAAGAACAGAACAATAATCACAAAATACAAAAGAGATGAAATAAGATTCCCTGAAAACGGCTCAAGACTCACGACAGCGGTGGCGGTGACCGATAGAATGGTAATGTTATAGTCAAAGCTGACACGATGGCTTTTAAGCTAGCTACCGTCTTTGAACGGTTTTTATATATATAATTGGAGGATGAATATATACGGAATCTTTGAATTTAATAATTTATATTTAGTACCTAAAGTTTTTATGTATTAATACTTAAATTATGACGATAATCTCATAGTCTCAGTAATTCAAAATAAGATAAAATGAGAGCTTAGACCAAGCTATTTGATGTAATTTAGTATTATTTTCACTAAAAAATAAAAATTAAAATTAATTTAGTTTTATGTTTTGATTTTGCTTCACTCTAGTTTTTCATCAATTAATATTCAATCTATGTTTAAATTATTATAGAGATAAAAAAAAGTAAAAAAGTGAAACTTAACAGGTATCAATTAATCCTATTAAAATCTGATTTGACATAACAATTATATATGAGACATATGCAGTATCACATTGACATGTGAAAAATTAAAAATAAATTAAAATTTAAAAAGATTATTTTGTCACGTGTTAAAATGTGAGATTATCACGTGTCATCATGTATGGTCATTTGTATCACGTTAGCGTATTTAACAACATAGTCAAGTACCTAAAAAAGTACCAAATTGACTTACGATTTTAAGTTTAGGTACTAATTAAATCTAAAAAAAAATTTAAGTACCAAATAGTTATAAGTTCTCAAATTAGGTACCTCTATATATATTAATCCAAAACTAAACCAATGATGACTCAATCATGAGAGCTTTTTGTCATTTAACTATAATTTTTTTTATTTAATCACTAAAGTTTTTAAATTAGATTTTTTTAGTGAAGTCAATGATGTAGTCAATTGTGAGTTTTTTTATTAACAAATATAAATTTAATCCTCCAATAATTATATTCTACCAATTGATTAGTTAAAAATTAATAATTAAGGTAATTTTATTTAATTCTAATGTAAAAATAAATAAAAGTTAAAATCTAATCAAACTTTGACTTAATTTAAGTAAAATCCAGTAAAATAATTAATCAAAATAAAAAATCTAAAACATCAAAAATTAAATGAGATAAAAAATCAAAATCATAATAAATAAAACTATACAAGCATCCAAATCCAAGAAATCAACTTTCACCTTCCCAACTATTATCCAATATCGGTTCCTTTATCATCATCAAATTCAATAAGAAATTACGTGCAATTGGCAACATAAATTGTTGCGCGGAAGCGTGTGAAAGAGTAAAAATATGTACTGAAAAATCACACTAAGTTCAATTCCCAGGAAAGAGAGGTAGATCACGAAGATCACTTAAATACCAATCTTTCCTAGCCAGAATATCCCTCTATCGTAATTAATAGCACAATAAATCACTACAATCACATTCATAAAAATATCAAAATAATAAAAAGAACACCAGAATTTAACGAGGTTCAGCAAATTGCCTACGTCTCGGCACTACCAAATATATTCACTCCAAAATTACAAGTGAATTACAAATAGGAGAGAGAATAATGCTAAGTAGAGAATGACAATTATGGATGAAGAAAGTAAGAAATGGTTAGGCCTATTTATAGTTGAGGTTCAAGGATCAACTTGTAATGTCCCTATACAATTAGGGACCAAAATTGTAATTATCCCATGCCAACTTTTAACCCAACTTGCCAACCAATCTTACTTTCTACTTTCGGTGCCCACCTTTTTTGACTTTTCAAACAATGGGTGGGTTCCAATAATCTCCACCTTAAAGATTTGATTAGGATAATCTTATCTTCACACAATTCTTTCTGCCTTTGACAACAATACTTGATAGTGCCTTCTTCAACTGTTAAACTTGCAGGATATTAATCAAGTTCAAACAATGTTCAAACTTGGTTACTGTTACCACCTTGGTCATCATATCTGCGGGATTATCTGCAGTCTTGATCTTCTGAAGACAAATTTTCCCCTCATCAATAATTTCCCGCACGAAGTGGAAACGTACATCAATATGCTTTGTACGTGCATGATAAACTTGATTCTTTGCTAAATGAATAGCACTTTGACTATCACAATACACGTTACTATCCTCCTGACCAATCCAAGGTTTAGTCATACATTGTAACCAAATAGCCTCCTTTACAGCCTCTGTTACAGCCATGTACTCGACTTCTGTGGTTGACAACGCAATGTAGACTGTAGTGAAGACTCCAACTTATTGGTCCTCCAGCAAGTGTAAACACATAACCGGTGGTTGATCTCGCTTGTCCAAATCACCGGCATAGTCAGATCAACGTACCCAAAACACCTTACCAAGTGTATTATCCTGCTTGAACATAATCAACACCACGTCTTCTGAATATACGTAGAATCCATTCACAGCTGGCCATATCCTTTCCAGATATGCATATCTGTACTATAATGTGTGAAATGTCGGTTGTCACATGCTACATACATCACGCATAGATACGAATGACTGTATTCGTTCGATAGTCGAAGAGAAGTTTGCAGAAGCAAAATGAAAGTCAATGGGGGTACTTACAGGTTTGTCTGTTCGTTGCCAAACTGCTGTAGTACCTTTTCAAAATACTGCTTCTGAGACAAGCTAACTCTATCATGAGTTCTATCTCCCATATTTCCCATGCGAGAATCTTTTTAGCTCTCCTAGATCTTCATCCAAACCGAGATTGAGTTGAGTCTTCAATCTTTTAATCTCAATTTGCTCTTAGATGCTATAGCATATCATCAACATATAAGAGCAAGTATAAAGTTCTTCTGTAGCTCTGAAAATACACGCAATGATCAAATTTACTTCTGTGTACCTTTGCCCTTCATGAACTGATTAAATCGCTTTGTACCACTGCCGCGAGATTCTTCAATCCATAAAGCGACTTTGCAGTTTGCAACCCAATTTTCTTTCAGCAACCATTGAATCCATCTGGCTGAGTCATATAGATTTCCTCTTCCAAATACCGGTAAGAACGCAGTTCACATCAATTGAACTGTCGAGATCATATTGCGCACCAAGGCTAGCAAATCCGTATAGATAATGCTTCACAACTGGAGAAAACACTTCATTATACCTATTCCTTCTTTCTGAGCGTAACCCTTTGCTACCAATCTAGCCTTGATCGAATTTTATTTTTACCAGGAAATTCTTCCTTCTTTGCAATATACCCATTTGCATCCAATTGCTTCTTTCCCTTGGGTAGTGTCACCAACTCCAGGTCTATTTTATGAAGAGACTGCATTCTTCATTCATTGCTTGCTTCCACTTTACACCATTAGGTACTATTGCTTCTATGTAAGTAGAAGGAATCATCTGCAATTGGAAGTGCATAGGCCACTATATCATCAAAGCGAGCAAGCTTACAGAATCTCTCTTCTTGCCCTCCTATATGCAATGAATCTTGTTGCTGTAGAGGTTTGGGTAGGAACCTTCATCATTGTCCCTCAATATTAGTGGATCATCGTAACCTTTCAAGCTCACCTGCTGCAAAGTACTACTGGTTGTCATCCTTTTGTGAATCCTGTACTTTAACATGGTGATTCATCAAAGTCACATCTCTACTGAAAATAATTTCCTTGTATCAGGACACCAGAGACGGTATCCTTTTTACTCCATCAGTTATACCCAAGATAATGCTTTCTTGCTTTGGGTCTAACTTCTTACATGATAATATGCGTGGAACAAAAATGTAGAATATAATCGAGCAGATTTACCACCTCTCCATGGATTTTTCTTTGCAGACTGATGGCCGTTATTAGATGGACGCATGACTGCCCAGCCCAATTCCTTGCCAATCCGCTGGACAATACATGACTTTCTCATATGTTCGATTCAGCGCTGCCAGCCTGTGCGAGTATCCGACAGTGAGTGTCACACAGCCCTCATCTTGACATACTTGTAGAAATGGATCATTTTTGTACTCAGTGCCATTATCTGATCGAAGTCGTTTGACCTTTCGACCAGTCTGAGTCTCCACCATCTTTTTCCATTTCAGAAATGCATCCAAAACTTCACTTTTCTTTTCATTAGATACACTCATACTTTTCTTGAATAATCATCAACAAAAGTAACAAAATAGTGCATACCTCCCAAAGAAGCCACTTTGGTAGGTCCCTACACATCACTGTGAACGTAGTCCAGAATTCCTTTTGTATTGTGAATTGCTGGACCAAATTTTACCCTCGTCTGCTTGCCCAGAACACAATGTTCACAGAATTCCAATTTGCAAGAATTTGCACCTTTCAACAAACCTTGCTTCGTCAAAGTCTGCAAAGCTTTTTCACCAGCATGTCCCAATCGCATATGCCATAATCTGGTAGCCTCTGAATCTACATCTTTTGTAAAAACTGTTGATGTTGATCCAATAACTGTACTTCTATTTAAAATGTACAAGTTATTTCTTCTTGTGCATTCATCACCGTCAATTGCCCAGCTACTACTTTTAGTAATCCATCTCTCAAAGTGATTGTGAGCCCTTTAGATTCTAGGGCCCTAATGAGATGAGATTTTTCTTCAGGCTAGGTAACGTAGCGAACATCTGTCAAGACTTGGATTGAGCCGTCGTGATTCTTCAATTGGATTGTACCCACTCCCATTGTCTTACAAGCACTATCATTGCCCATAAGAACAATTCCACCCTTCTAGCTCTTTAAAACTAGAAAACCAGTCCTTATTAGAACACATATGGTAAGTACATCCTGAATCCAAAATCCACTCATCTGTTTGACATGCCATTGCTATGCCAACCAAGCTAAAGTCTGACTCCTCATCATGCTCCGCTACACATGCATTAGGACATAGCCTTGCCCTTTTGTAGCTTAGGACAATTCTTTTTCCAATGCCCTTTTTCACGGCAAAAGGCACATTCATCTTTGGCGGGTCTCCCTTTGGACTTTCCCCTTCTACCAGATTTGCTGATATGTGAACGACCTCTTACTGTTAAGACTTCTGCAGTTGTATCTCTGTGATCTCTTTTATCTTTCTTTCGAGTCTCAGATCTATACAACGCAGTACAAACTGCATCAAATGTGATCGTGTCCTTCCCATGAAGTAATGTGGTGGTAAGATGATCATATTCATCAGGAAGGAATTCAACAACAATAATGCCTTTGTCTTCATCTTCAAATTTCTCATCCAAAATTAGCAAGTCTGCTAAAATTTTATGAATAAGTTCACATGGTCATTCATCGACATACCGGTGCATACGTGAATCGATAAAATTTTTTTCATATAAAGCCTATTTTTAAGACTTTTCATTAGAAAATTTCTTCCAGTGTATCCTATAACTTCTTCGCTGATGTCTCCCTCATGACAGAGTACTTCTGCTCTTTGGCCAAACATAAGCGGATTGTACCACACGCCTGTCTATTGATCTTGGCCC